>NC_091163.1:42649500-42809128 GCF_040958095.1 Procambarus clarkii
GACCTGGGAGTAGACATAATCCCAAAACTAACAGCAGAAGCTCACATGAAGAGAATAAGATCAGCTTCATATGTTAATATGATAACATGATGATAACATATGGGAAGTTAACAAAGATAAGAATGTCATTTAAGAATCTAAACAGGAAACCTTCAAGTCCATACACACTTCCTGAAACCAGGAAACTTCACTAATTAGACACAGATTCAAGTTAAGGAAACAAAGGTGCCGAAAAAATATTAAAAAAATTTCTTTTGCAAACAGTGGTAGACGGTTGGAACCAGCTAAGTGAGTTGGTGGTGGAGGCCAAAACCGTTAATAGTTTTAAAGCGTTATATGACAAAGAGTACTGGGAAGACGGGACACCACGAGCGTAACTCTCATCCTGTAACTGCACTTAAGTGATTACACTTAGATAATTACACTGCCTGTGTGAAACCATTACTTGAGTATGCAGCTTCTGCATGGAACCCACACCTTGTGTAGCATAAACAAAAACTTGAGAAAGTTCAGAGGTTTACAACTGGAATAGTACCAGAATTGAGAGGCCTAAGCTATTACTGACACAAACTTTAGCAGACAGAAGCTATTAGCAGACACGAATTTCCTGTCAAAGAAGAAATAATTTAAATAGGGAGATTGAAGAAATCGAGCGGAAATTGAAACACTCATATGAAACTGAAGAAAGGCACTTAGAACAGAAAGCAATTCAGGAAATAAAGAAAAATCCAAAATATTTCTTCACATATGTGAAATCAAAGGCAAAAACCACTGCCAGTATTGGACCTATTCGTACAAGTGAAGGTTCATACACGGAGGATGACAAAGAAATTAGTGAAATCATAAAAAAAGCAGTATGAGGACATGTTTAGCACTCCAATAAACAACATGAAAGTGGAAGATCCAGACAATTTCTTTATGTGGGATATTCAAACCCCTGTAAATATAACTGATATCAACACAAGCACACTAAATTTTGAAAGAGAAATTGAAAACATGCCCATGCACTCGGCCCCAGGTCCAGACTCGTGGAATTCAATATTTATAAAGAAATGCAAAGTGCCGGTAGCACAGGCACTCAATATAGTGTGGAGGAAGAGCTTGGACACGGGGGGAGATACCAGATGCACTTAAAGTAGCAGACATAGCCCCTCTACACAAGGGAGGGAGCAAAGCATTGCCAAAGAATTATAGACCAGTTGCACTAACATCGCACATCATAAAAGTATTTGAGAGAGTGATTAGGAGTCAGGTCACCAATTTCATGGAGACCAATGACCTTCACAACCCAGGCCAACATGGATTTCGAGCGGGAAGATCATGCCTCTCACAGCTACTTGAGCACTACGACAAAGTCACTGAGGCATTAGAAGAAAAACAGAATGCTGATGTGATATACACGGACTTCGCAAAGGCTTTCGATAAATGTGACCATGGCGTGATAGCATACAAAATGAAGTCAATGGGAATAACCGGTAAAGTAGGACGCTGGATGCTCAGTTTTCTGTCAAACAGGACTCGGCGAGTAACTGTCAACCATATAAAATCTAGTCCAAGTTCAGTTAAAAGCTCTGTACCTCAGGGTACAGTCCTTGCACCACTGCTTTCCCTTATTCTCATATCAGATATAGACAAAAATACAAGTCACAGCTTCGTATCATCCTTTGCAGATGACACAAAAATCAGTATGAAAATTATCTCGGCTGAAGACACTGAAAAACTTCAAGTTGATATTAATAAAGTTTTCGACTGGGCATCAGAAAATAACATGATGTTTAACAGTGATAAATTCCAGGTACTCAGGTACGGTAAAAATGAGGACCTTAAACATAATACAGAGTACAAAACACAATCAAATGTACCCATAGTAGGAAAACAGCATGTAAAGGATTTGGGAACAATGATGTCCGACGACCTAACGTTTAGGGAGCATAACCAAGCAAATATTGCGACAGCCAGAAAAATGATAGGATGGATTACGAGAACTTTCAAATCTAGGGATCCCATCACAATGGTTGTACTCTTCAAGTCACTTTTGTTGTCCCGTCTTGAGTACTGCTCAGTACTCACTTTCCCCTTCAGAGCATTAAGGCTCTGCTGCTGATGACTTGCTCCCAAGTCATCATGTGGGCCTTGGGTCTGTTGTTGCTCCCAAGTCATCATGTGGGCCTTGGGTCTGTTGCTGCTCCCAAGTCATCATGTGGGCCTTGGGTCTGTTGCTGCTCCCAAGTCATCATGTGGGCCTTGGGTCTGTTGCTGCTCCTAAGTCATCATGTGGGCCTTGGGTCTGTTGCTGCTCCCAAGTCATCATGTGGGCCTTGGGTCTGTTGCTGCTCCCAAGTCATCATGTGGGCCTTGGGTCTGTTGCTGCTCCCAAGTCATCATGTGGGCCTTGGGTCTGTTGTTGCTCCCAAGTCATCATGTGGGCCTTGGGTCTGTTGTTGCTCCCAAGTCATCATGTGGGCCTTGGGTCTGTTGCTGCTCCCAAGTCATCATGTGGGCCTTGGGTCTGTTGCTGCTCCCAAGTCATCATGTGGGCCTTGGGTCTGTTGTTGCTCCCAAGTCATCATGTGGGCCTTGGGTCTGTTGCTGCTCCCAAGTCATCATGTGGGCCTTGGGTCTGTTGCTGCTCCCAAGTCATCATGTGCACCTTGGGTCTGTTGAGTGTTCAAGCCGTGGCCGACAAGTTGCCATCATTTTTGTAAGCTATGGTGGTAGCATTTGTCATATTTTCAAACAGATGTTGCAGTGAAGATTGTCCATAGCCATGGGACCTGAAAATAAGGCTAGGTCATGTGTACGTGTGCAGGTTGTAACAGCAGGCTTGGTACCCACAGGCGACACACACCGTGCTCGCTGTGTCTCAGGAATAAAGGGAGGGACGGGACGGTCTTACTTTGCATTGAAATAGAATAAGTGGACAATTGTAACAGGTGAAGGTCAGTCACCAATATAGAATAGAAAGACAGTATTCAGTACTGCTACTTTGTATACTTTTATTATATTTTAAAGTTTTTTATTTTTTTTATTGTCTATGTGAACCCTGGCTAAAGGGTTTATGATAATTAATTATGATTATGATAATTATACGATTATGATAATAGTTATTAATGAATTCTTTACCCTTCCCCAGGTTCTTGTCAATGCTTGAAGAAGAGGTATACTCAAACACTTCTCCCATTTGGGATGCAGACTACCGGCCTCAGTTGCCCCCACATCTACACAACCAAGCTGCGGAAAGAGGTACACTTCTCATATACTGGAGCTGCCATTTCTGGTGTCACCCCATTGGCTCTCTGATGTTACTATCTCTGACAGTGTGTCAACTACTTGGTGCCATCAGTTGTGGAGGGGTCAGCCTGCTGCTCCACCCTCAGTTCTCCTCTGGTGGTAGTGAGTGCCTGGTTTCCCTCTCTGACACTGGCTCCAGTGTCCTATTTTCAGCTAAGTGGTTGTTTGATTTTGAGGCTGTTCCTATGTCTTTTGGGGTACAGGGGAAAGGGAGGGAACTATTAGGGAGAAGTATCAAGCCATTACGACTATATAGCACTTGGAAGGGGGCCAGGATAAGGATTTGGGATGGGATGGGGGAAGGGAATGGTGCCCAACCACTAGGGATGGACAGTAGAATGATGGTCTCGCTTTCCATCATTTGGCGTTCAGTCCTTGACTGTCCAAGTGGTTGGGCACCATTCCTACCCCCGTCCCATCCCAAATCCTTATCCTGACCCCTTCCAAGTGCTATATAGTAATAATGGCTTGGTTCTTCTCCTAATAGTTCCCTCTCCTTCCCTGTGCACTCTAGTGCAGCATGAACTATGTATTTAGTTCACTTGGACTGCATGTGCTCAGGGTTCCCTTCCTTGTGCCCTCCTTAGTGCTGCCCTTGCGCTGTCATGGTAATCTTCCCTGGAATATTCGGGGTTCAGTCGCTTAGAGGTCCTTCTCGCTTGTGGTGGCCCTTGCTCTTGTTAAGTCGGTTGTCTTTGGTTTTGCCTTTCCTTGGGTCAGGAGTGATATTGGCTGCTGTGATGCACTGGATTTGCATGGCCTTATTGGCACGCTGTGATCAGCCTTCACAACTTCATGAATGGCTGTATTGATCTAACTTATAGCTCTTATTCTGTAGATCCTGTATAATTATATAGGACTAGCGTAGCATTCCCAGTGCCTGGGGCTCCCTGTGGGTTACTTCCCTTGCCTGCCCTGGAAAACTGCACTGGGTTTGGTGGTCCCACAGATATAACCTTCCCAAACATGCTCTCGCTTCATGTGAATTTGAGGGTTGCACATTATCAGTGCCATATGACAATGTTCATTTCTTCTCCCTCCACCGTGCTGCCTGCTGAGTCGGTGACACCTTTGATCCTGAGTCACTTGGGGTTTGCTCCCATAATGTTATGTTATGTTTGCTCTTCTTTCTGACCTTTCTAATGGGGTTTGAGCTTTTCAGGCAGACACCACCTTGTGCCTTAGGTTTTCTGTGTTAAAGTAATCTAGGTTGTGTGCCCATTTGGATGCCCTGGAGATGCCCCAGTTAGTGTTTAGAGACCTGGATTTGGAGGTGTTGGTTAACTCAACTGTTGTTCTATCCTACCCACTTCCTCTCTCTTCCCTGGCAAGTGTGGTTCACCCTTACTCTGATCCTATCCCACTGATTCCGGCCTCAAAGCGTCAGAAGGTTTCGGGGTCGGTGGCAGGGTTTAGTTCGGGTTCCTTGGTCAGCTTGGGGTTCGTCCCTTCCACTTTGGGCACCATTGCAATTAAGCCTGCTGGTCCTGGAAAGGCTTTTGGGTCCTTTCAGCCAGCCCCTTCCTTTGAAGTGGGCCCTTGTGTCCTGTTTCACTCTTTGTGGTACCTCGTGCCCTCCACAGAGGGTCTTCTGTTGCAGGGAGAACGGTTTTCATAACCGCCCTCCCTGTATGCAACCTGTCCTGCAAAGAACGTCGCTTTTCACTTGAATGCATTACATAAGGCCAAAAATTGTCATACTAGAAAATGGAAGCAGCTGGCAAAAATGATGTACTGTCCTGTTTTCTGTTTTGGGTCCTCTGGTAGGTTAGGAAGGAATTATCAGGAGAAAGTGCCATGCCATTATGATGAGGATTTGTATTTGGAATCCAGGATAAGGATTTGGGATGGGATGGGGGGAAGGAATGGTGCTCAACCACTTGGACGGTCAGGAATTGAACGCTGACCTGCATGAAGCGAGACCCCTCGCTCTACCGTAGCCCAAGCTCTATCAAGCCCAAGTAGTTGGGCTTGATAGGTTAGGAGAGGACACTATAAATTGACTGTTTTCTTGACATTGGGGGAAACCTTAGGAGGACGGGATGCAGTATGAGTTTGCTTTGGGTGCAGCTTTTTCCCGGGTTTGATTCCAGGTGCCTTTGGGTACATCTGGGTCATCTTTCTGTTGGTTTCCCACCTTTTAAGTTTCCCTGGTGGCAGCTCAGGAGGCTCTTGATGCATACCTCCTGTGTGGTATGTTTGTTAGGGGACCTGTCTTTTGAGCCTCTCAATGACTGTGTGTTTGTTCCTGCTCTTTCTTGGGATGTGAGTCTCATGCAGCTCCGTGCTCAGGTTTCCCTGTTGTTGGCAGCTCCGTGCTCAGGTTTCCCTGTTGTTGGCAGCTCCGTGCTCAGGTTTCCCTGTTGTTGGCAGCTCCGTGCTCAGGTTTCCCTGTTGTTGGCAGCTCCGTGCTCAGGTTTCCCTGTTGTTGGCAGCTCCGGTTAACATACCGCCCAACTTGTATGTTGACAAGCTATGTTGGCCCAGTCTCTGGATTCAGTGTGCATCCTAACTCTCATCTCCGCCTCACCCTTCTCTTTGCTCTTGTTCATGGAGGATGTTGTTGTGTTGTTGTCTAGTTCCTGTTGTCTGCAGCTGCAGCTTGTCAGTTCATTTTGGACCTTTTGTGTGTTCGTATTGTTTGGTTTCGGCAGAAACCAAACTTTCCGAGGCAGTTTGACAGTGCTAGAGTGGCACCTGTTGTTGGTCAGGTAGGCCATCTGTGGGGTCAGATCCCGGATCACAAGCGCCTCCCTCTGCCGATCTTTTGTTGTCTGGTCTGGTCATGCTTGCCCCTTTCAGAAGGCTGGCTTGAGGGGTTTGTGCTGGCCCTGCCCCTTTGATGGGGTAGTTGGGGAAAGGCCGAGACTGGTCCAGCTTTCCAATGCCAAGTCTCGCGATTTGTGGGCTTTTCAGGTCTTTCCTTTGGCCAGCGGTGGAGTTAGTTGGTCTTTCCTCCTTTGGGGGGGGGGGGGTTGGGCTTTTCTAGGCAGGTTTCCTCTTCTCACCTTTGTAAGATCATCTCAGAGTGGGTGATTTGAGACATAGACAAAATGTCTGCATCCGTTCAGTGGGTTTTCTGCTTTTTTCCGGTTCCGAAATGGGATTTTCCGGATCTCCGATTTATTCTTGATCTGTCCAGGTTGAACGAGCTCATTCCTGACAGCTGAGGGGCCTGACAACTGAGTGAACAGCGCTTTAGATTTGTAGTCCTAAGGTTTCAGGTTCGATCCCCAGCAGTGTCGGAAACAAATTGGCAGAGTTTCTTTCACCCTGATACCCCTGTTACCTAGCAGTAAATAGGTACCCTGGGAGTTAGACAGCTGTTATGGGACTAGTTTCCTTGGGGTGTGTAACAAAAAGGAGGCCTGGTCGAGGACTGGGCCGCAGGGATGCCATGCCCCGAAATCATCTCAAGATAATCTCAAGATAATCTTGCCCCCTTCTTTAAGATGACGATGTTATTCCAGGTCCATCTCATGCTCAAAGGGGCACTTGGATTATTTACCTGGACCTTTGGGACATGTATTTGCATGTCCCTATGCATCGAAGATTCAGGGATTGGTTCAGTTTTAGTTCAGTTTTTTTGGGCCGAGCTGACCACTTTCAGGCTCTCCCGTTTAGGCTTAACCTGGCTTTTTGCATGTTTACATGCTCGGCTCAGGTCATAGTGAGCCTTTTTCATTTGGTTGACTTTTTCTTGATCAGCATCTTTTTCTGAATATTGTTGCCTTGTATCATGTGGTGTTGGCAGAGCTGCTGCAGCTTGTATTCAGGTTCACTGTTTTGCAAGCTGTCTGATGCATTGTTTCACCTCCAGCCTGGTCGTGCACTACCTAAGCCTGCTTCGTCCCTAGAGCATGTTCTTTTCTTTTGTCAGCTTGGTTTACAGTGTTCCCTTTAGTCTAGGATTGGTTTCTGCGGGGAGCCCGTCAGCTCCCCGGAGCTATCCAGGCTGATATGCTGATGTCAGACTTTGGCATCAGTTATGTGTATGGAATTCTGTGGATCTACCGGGGACCATGAGCCAGAACCTGGCCCCCTCAGAGAGGCATGAGGAGCAGTGGCCTATAGAAACCCTCGTGTGGTTGGAAGCATTCCTGGTTGATACCTGGTTGATGGGGTTCTGGGAGTTCTTCTACTCCCCAAGCCCGGCCCAAGGCCATGCTTGACTTGTGAGAGTTTCGTCCACCAGGCTGTTGCTTGGAGAGGTCTGCAGGCCCACATACCCACCACAGCTCGGTTGGTCCGGCACGCCTAGAAGAAAACAATCTAGTTTTCTCTTGAAGATGTCCACGGTTGTTCGGCAATATTTCTAATGCTCACTGGTAGGACGTTGAACACCTAGAACACCTGTTCACCTAGCAGTAGATAGGTACCTGGGAATTAAACAGCTGCTACAGGCTGCTTCCTGGGGATGTGTAACTAGAAGGAGGCCTGGTCAAGGACCTGGCTGCTGGGATGCTAAGACCCGAAATTATCTCAAGATAATCTCAAGGTGGAGCAGCCAACTGAACCCTTGGCTGCCTCCCACTCTCCCTCGAATTAGGGGGGAGGCTGGGCAAACAAGTTCGTACTAGTTTCATGAACTTGTTATCATTTGTTTACATTGTTGGCAGGCATTCTTTTGGTGGTTCTTGAGGTTGGAGTCTCATTTAAAGCCAGCAGTAGTTTGTTTTGTTTCACTGACTTTCTGGGTGCCTTCCTCGGTAGATTGCAGACATAATATAATCATAGAAATTTTACCATATGGGCCACCACTCTCTGCATCTCTTTGAGGAGGCCAGGTTCTGGCTCATGGATCCTGGTAAGCCAATAGACTCCTCGACTGATGGCACCTAGTAGTTGGCACTCTATCAGAGCTATCAGAGATAACAGCTTCTGGGTGTCACCGGGGCTCCTGCAAAAACTTGTGTTTTCACTGTTTTTATTTTTATTTTATTAAAACACAAAAAATGATTGTGGTAAGTTTTAGAATATTTAATTATATAGTTATTAGTAAAGCCTCATTTTATTTTAGTTCAGTTGTGAATTGAGCTATTGGTAAAAAGAATTCCAATTTTTTTTTTTTCCAATAGGTAATACTGCTGCACGGGGCGAATTTGAGAGGTTGTCGGTGCAGCCAGGAGATGGTCATTACACCACTGTTAGCCTGTCATCTGCCACTACACGAAGACAACGCATCGATGACAGGTGCGGCTCTATGGGAACTTTGTTTGAAGTACACGGAGAGCAATATATAGTGGCACCTTGCTCGAGTAAAATAGTGTTTAGTTGATACAGAATAATATAAAGGGATATTTTGAATTTTGCATTTGTTGTACAGTGGAATCTCAGTCTACGAATTTAATCCATTCTCAGAGACAGATCGTAAATAGAATATTCATATGCCGAGTAAAATTTTCCTTATAAGAAAAATGTTAATTGAATTAATCCGTTCCACACACCCAAAAATATTAACACTATTGGTAACTTTGGACCGGACTTGCGTCCATTATTTTTCTCCGGAGTCCAAACTTTGGACCGGACTTGCGTCCACTACAAAAAATATTTGTATAAAATTCATTTTTTATCCAATCGACTTCGGGATAGTATCAAAATAAGCACCTTTAGATTGCGCACAATTTGATACCAAAATGAAAGATGTAACATGAAACTTGATGTCCGAACATTTATATGATTATAAATAGGCTTTTGGTCAAAATTTTTAAATATTTGTTAAAATTCTATTTATTATGCTATTATGTTGGGACTAGATTTAAAATGTGTGCCTTTATGTTGCGAACAATTTGATACCAAAATGAAAGATGTAACACAAAAATTGATGTCAGAACACTGGAAAGATATAAATAATTTTGTGATGATGAGCTTCCAGAATGAAAATATTTGTTAAAATTCCAGTTATTGCTCTATTATTATGGGACTAGTTTTAAAATACGCGCCTTTTTATTGCGAACAATTTGATACCAAATTGAAAGACGTAACACGAAAATTGATGTTATCAAACTGAACGTGTATACACATTAGGTTCCAGTGTACAAATTGGTGCTCGTTCACGGGTAACTTTAGGCTTTTCTGCGGGGAGGCACTCCAAACTTTTGTTCATTATATTCATACGCATTTGTAGGAAATTTAATTGCGAACACAATGATACCAAAACGAGCAACGTAGCACGAGAATTAAGGTGAGAAAAATGGAACGAGTATGCACATTTTACTGATTTTGTGCGCTCACGGGTAACTTTTGCCAACTTTAGGCTTTGCTATTGGAAGTCACGCCAGGCTTTTGGACATTATATTTATATACACCTGTAGGGAATTTAATTGCAAACACAATGATACCAAAACGAGTGACGTAGCACGAGAATTAAGGTGAGAAAGCTGAAACGAGTATACACATTTAGGTGTCACCGCTCGCTTACCCGCACGCTCGCCCGCACGCTCGGTACATGACCTCTAAGTTTACCCCGCGCCTGCCCGGTGACCGATAGTGTTAACACTTTTGTTGCCCTGGGGGGCGACCCACCACGCACCTCAAGGTAGCCCGAGAAGTGCGTATGACCTCACCACCACCCACAAATGTTTATACTCTTTTTAGCTGTCTCACCTCAATTTTCGTGCTATGTCGTTCAATTTGGTATTAAGTTGTTCACAAAAGAATGCTCTAAAGGAATATGTGCATATAAGAACATATAAGTCTCACTTCCCTATACTGTGGTACCTTGGTTTTTTATTTTAATCCGTTCCCAGAGACGGCTCGTAAACCAAAAATTCGGAAGCCAAAATGAATTTTCCCATAAGAAATAATGTAAATTGAATTAATCAGTTCCACACTCCCAAAATATTAACTTTAAAATTCATTTCATATATAATACACAAATATTTTGTACTATAGTATATACAAGTTATAGCTTACCTTTATTGATGACTTGTTGGTGTATGGAAGCTGGTGAAGAGGAGAGGTGTTAGTGTTTGGAAGGGGAGTTCCCTTTCATTATAACATCAGGCAGTGATGACTTCTCTCGGGTACTCTCTTTGCTTCCTTTTGCAGGCATACCACTAGGACCTGGTTGTGGCTCACTGCTTGCTTGTCTTTCTTTAAAAGACTTAAACAGTCGTTCTAAAGTCTGTAAATTTTAAGCCTTGGTCTTGGGTGATTTCGTCATTAAAAAATGTGTGATTAAAGAGTGGAGAAGTGTGTAGAATATAGTTAGATGGTAGGGAAGGGGGATTGAGACAGGGTGAGGAAGCGAGATTTAAGTGTAAATGTCATACACGTACTGATAGGGATTAACAAAATACATACAGGAAATTTGCTTAAGTTTTTTTAATAGCATGTTGAAAGTGCTTGCCACTGAGCTGCATGAAAAGTTGAATAGAACGTTCAACATTCAGTAGAACGTTTGTACAGTAATGTTCCAAGGAACTGTGATACATGTGTCACTAATGTTTCTACAAAAAATGTTTTTTGTTGTAATATTACTTGTTCAATATTCAATTTAGTTACACTATGTACACTCTCACACAGTATTTACACAGTCATACACTATTAGACACTCACTACTTTGGAAGTGAGAGATAATCAAGGAAGCAGTCACACAGCACAACTTTGTACGCGATGTACTTGGTACACACAGATTTTTGTTTCCTGTTTCTTCATTCTGTGTGATTGCAAAAAATACACTCATGTACACCTTTGGCTTTAGTTCCTTTAGGAGATATGTAGCCAAGCTTGTGAAGTGTAAGGTAGTCTTGAAAAGATCTAGGAAAAGATCAAAGACAAAATTCTGTCCACAAAGTAATCGTGAAATTTTTGTCTGATATCTCTGAACACTTTTTGCACTTTCTAAAGTCGATAATTTCGATCAACATTTGCAATGTTTTCAAAGTGTAGGCACCGTACAAATATCGGGAACCTCTCTCATGACATGTACTTGTTGAACACTGGGCTTGGAACAGTGCTGTCTTTGTTCCAGTACTTCTGTATTACATGAACAAATACACAAGGGAAAGATTTGTGTGTGTATTCTGTATTACACGTTTCTAGGAATGTATCGTAAGCAGTAACAGAGTTAAGAACACATACAATTCAGCCACAGTGGTGTCCTTCCATCGTGTCATACATGAAGCAGGTAATAAATACCTGCAATAAGTTGCAGTGGCAATGCATACCTGTTGGTTTTATCAACAAGTTGTTGCATGAATGGCTCGTCAATATAAGCCATAAAATGTTTTCATCAACAAGATGTTGCATGAATGGCTCATCAATATAAGCCATAAAATGGTTTCATCAACAAGATGTTGCATGAATGGCTCGTCAATATAAGCCATAAAATATTTACTTTCACTCATCTTCACCTGTATATGGGAAAGTGGGTGTAACACCAATATCAGTATCATCAAATTGTGGTTTGTGTGGTACAAAATTATCACAGCCCTCCCTCGCGAATTCACCCCGTGCTTCTTGTACTGGCACCACCACCACTGGCATAGTAACACCACCATGGAAGCCGCTAACACACTGTTCATCTATGCTACTTGTATCGGAAGCAGCATCACTGAACCCAGAAAACAGTTCATCTATTGTATCACTTTCTTCAAAAATTGGAGACAACCCAAGTGGTGATAATAATGGCGAGGGTGATGGCCTGGGAGGCCGCAGCACGCCTGGCGCTCACCCTGTACGGGATATGCTTGCTGTATCATCCTCATCCATGCTGTATCACTTGTATCCGACACTTGTGTTAGGTCTTTATCGTGCCTTGCTTCATCAATATCACTACCCTTTTCTTCTTCAAACCATAAGGTCTGAATTTCATCATCAGAGAGCAATCTTTCGGCAGCGCATCCGACAGGGGATTGGGAGTCATGTGCACCAGCTATGGTTGCTCACTCAGAACTCGGCCAACCCGCGGACCTGGGGCATGCTGGGAATTTTTTTCAAGATTTCTGCCGCTCATTGTACGTCTCAGGCATTCATCTTGTACCCAACCAACTGTGCGCGTTTTGAATCTAACGATATCTTAACATCGCTTACGAGTTTGGTGGCTCACCTCTCATAGCCTGTGTCAGGGCGGGTGGCATAGTGCAGTGGTTAAGAAGCTCACAAGTAAAACACTCGCCAGGGAAGGCTGCAAGAGTTAAACTCCAGAAATTGTCAGCATGTATTGAATAAAGTTTGTTAACAAAAAAATATTAATTTGATGAGAAGTTTAGTTCTCTGACATTCGTCTTTTCTTTATCTTCCAGAGGAGAGAAACGAGAAGGAGATGATTTATCAGACAGCATTTGCGGTAAGAGAATAAAAATAGAAACAGAAGATTTGGGTGAAGAGACAGTTGCTGAGGTTGTTGCTACAATTACTGATCCAAGAAAAATGATTGGTCCAGAGGTCCTCTTCTCGGAGAATGCCGCCAGAGACGAGGCTGCTAAGGTGAGGGTCTCTTATCAAATTGTAATCTTCGTTAAAAAAGGTGAGGTTTTCTTACAAATTACATTCTATATAAAAATGTATGATTATATATCTGTGATATAGAAGGGATCAAGAGGCTTTACATCTATGTATTTCTGGGAGGGCTCCTATGAAAGCTTCCTCTTGCTGGCAGCCCAGATACCTTCCTCAATTTGATCCACACTAGCCATAGGAAGTCATTGTGAGCTTCCTAGAGCCATAGACCAAAACCTGGCCTTCCCTCTGTAGAGGAGCAGGGAGCTGAGGATACATGATCACTCAGATCAAGAAAGACCATCAGAAAGGTAGAGTGAAAGAGAACAGACAACAGCAAGGTAAACAGAACACAGAAAACAAGACCACAAAATGATCCAGGCAAAAGTTAAGCAGTTGATGGTGTAGTAACATCTGCCCACCAGCAGGTTGTAGCACCCTCAGATACCAGCTCTCCCCAGACAACTCATTGGTCATAGTTGAGGCAGTTGATAGTGGGTGAGGTTGGTGATGTTGTGTACCTTGACTTTAGCAAAGCTTTTGTTACTGGGCCAAATGAAAGACTGTTTAAAAAGATAGAGGCTCATGGTATATGCTATATTAAGTTGGATTAGGGCATGGCCATACCAAAGGAAACGAGAGTTAGTATTAATGGAGTTAATTCAGAGTGGGAAAATGTTGTAAGTGGAGTACCTCAAGGTTCTGTCCTTGGACCTCTGTTTTATAATATATATAAATGATTTAGATTCAGGTTTGATCAACAATATTTTGCAAATAATTTGCCGATGATACGAAAAATGGGAAGGAAATAAACACGGAAGAAGATACACTATCACTTCAAGACGATCTAAATAGGGTTTTGAAATGGTCATAAGATTGGCAGATGCATTTTAATGCTAACAAATGTAAGGTTTTGAGGTTAGGTAATGACGAAAGAGTTACAAGGAACAAGCTGGATGGTGTTGAGATTGTGAAGTCATTGCAAAAGGGATCTGGGAGTTATGAGTAGTAAAAATTAAAAACAAAAAATCAATGCATAAATGTTCGTAATAAGGCAAATAGGACACTGGGATTTATTTCTCGAAACATTAGTAATAAAACACCTGGTGTTATTCTTCTGCTATATCTTGCTCTTGTTAGACATCATTCTTGGCCTCATTTGACCCCACTTGGGTGTTGGTACCCTCGGAACGGGGCTTGTTGTTGCAGGGGGAGGGTTTTTCTTACCCCCACCCACGTATTCATGGATACGATACCAACATCAAATCATATATCAGACGTCACCCTATCCCCACTGGATTTTGAAGAAGCCATAAACAGTATGCCTATGCACTCTGCACCAGGCCTGAATTCTTGGAACTCCATGTTCATAAAGAACTGTAAAAAACCACTATCGCAGGCCCTCCACATTCTGTGGAGACAAAGCCTAGATACTGGCGTTATTCCTGATATACTGTACTAAAAACAGCAGAGATAGCACCACTTCATAAAGGAGGAAATAAGGCAGAGGCAAAAAATTACAGACCGATAGTACTAACATTGCACATCATAAAAATTTTTGAGAGAGTGCTAAGAAGTAAGATCACAAAATACATGGAATCACAGCAACTCCATAACCCCGGACAACATGGTTTCAGAACAGGGCGCTCTTGCCTGTCGCAGTTGCTGGACCACTATGATATGGCATTAGATGCTATGGAAGACAAACAAAACGCTGATGTAATTTACACAGATTTCGCAAAAGCTTTTGATAAATGTGACCATGGTGTTATTGCACATAAAATGCGTTCAAAAGGAATTACCGGAAAAATAGGCAGATGGATCTACAATTTCCTGACCAACAGAACCCAATGTGTTATAGTCAACAAAATAAAATCCAGCCCATCAACCGTGAAGAGCTCAGTCCCCCAGGGTACTGTGCTTGCTCCAGTACTTTTTCTCATCCTCATATCGGACATAGACAAGAACACAACCTATAGCACTGTATCATCCTTTGCAGATGACACTAGGATCTTCATGAGAGTAGGCAACATAGAGGACACGGCGAACCTCCAGTCAGATGTAGATCAGGCCTTTTTATGGGCTACAGAAAATAATATGGTGTTTAACGAAGATAAGTTCCAGCTCATGCGCTATGGAAAAAATGAAAATATAAAAACGGAAACCACGTACAAAACTCAGGCAAATCATAACATAGAACGAAAAGGCAATGTAAAGGATCTGGGTGTACTCATGTCGGAAGACCTTACCTTTAAAGAACACAATAAAGTAGCCGTCACAACTGCAAGAAAAATGACAGGTTGGATAACAAGAACTTTTCACACTAGAGATGCTATACCGATGATGATACTTTTCAAAACGCTTGTGCTCTCTAGAGTGGAGTACTGCTGCACAATGACAGCCCCTTTCAAAGCTGGAGAAATTGCTGACCTGGAGAGCGTGCAGAGATCCTTTACTGCTAGAATCCACTCAGTAAAACATCTAAATTACTGGGACCGACTAAAGAGCCTAAATCTGTACTCCCTTGAGCGCAGGCGGGAGAGATACATAATAATTTACACGTGGAAAATAATTGAGGGGCTGGTCCCAAACCTGCACACAGAAATAACATCACATGAGACCAGAAGACATGGCAGGATGTGCAGAATACCCCCGCTGAAAAGCAGAGGTGCAACAGGTACTCTGAGAGAGAACTCTATCAACATCAGAGGCCCGAGACTGTTCAACACGCTTCCACTACACATAAGGGGCATAACTGGCCGACCCCTCACAGTGTTCAAGAGAGAACTGGATAAGCACCTCCAAAGGATACCTGATCAACCAGGCTGTGACTCATACGTCAGGCTACGAGCAGCCGCGTCCAACAGCCTGGATGATCAGTCCGGCAACCAGGAGGCCTGGTCGACGACCGGGCCGCGGGGACGCTAAGCCCCGGAAGCACCTCAAGGTAACCTCAAGGTAAGGTAACCCTTCCCTCCCAGTACAAATTTGATGACAGTTCTGCTCCTCCTCGGGTTCAGTTCTGGGTTCCCTTGGGTTCTTCGGGCCCATCCTTCCTGAGGTTTTCAGCCTCCCGCATCCCGCCTAAGGAGGTTTCGGGAGGCCATTGCAGCGTACCTCCTGTGTGACCTGGATTTTGCCTTGATAATGGACCCTTCCTTGTTTGAGTTGGGTTCTACTTTTCCATATAGGTAAAATTTCCATTTCCATAAGGCGACAGCTAGAAGCAGTCGCCTTATGTCAGACTTGTTGGTTCTCCGGGGGTGGCCGTGGGGGTGGTTCCGGAGGAGTCGTGCCAGGGTTTGGGTTCTGTGGGTCATGGTGAGCCAGTGGTGCCAGTTTCGGGGCCAGAGCTTCCTTCAGAACCGATTGGGTCTGGTCAGCGCAGTGATCACTCTGCGCATCGGTCGGGTGCTTGTAAGAGGCATCGACTCTTTTGTGGGTAGTCCTGTTGACAGGGCGATGTGGGGGAGGATTGCTCTATTTGCTCACGCCTGGTCCCACGATTTGTGGGCATTTCGGGTTGTTTCCACCAGCCTGCAGTGGTGTTGAATGGCTCCTCTTCCTTTGGGGGTTTCAGGATTCACAGGGCAGGCCTCTTCTCATGCGCTCTGTCGCATCATCTCGGAGTGGGTTTGCTTGGGTGTGGTTGAAACAACCTCGTCTTTCAGGTGGGTTTCCTGCCCGTTTCCGGTCTCGAAATGCCGATTCTGGACTTGTCCTGTTTGAACTCCTGGGTTCTTTGCCTCTCCTTTCAGATGACCCCACTGTCCCAAGTCTGCCTTCTTTTGAAGCCAGATGCTTGGATGGTGTGTCTGGCCCTCTGGGACGCATATTGGCATGTCCCAATTCACCCGGGGTTCAGGGACTGGCTTGGTTTTGTCATTGGGCAATAAGCTTACAGCTTTCGTTGCCTTCCATTCGGCTTGAGTCGGCACCTCGCGTTTTCACGAGCCTTACACAGGTCATGGTGACCTGCTTGTGTCTGCTAGGGGTTCGGCTTCTGGCCTTCTTCGATGACTGACTGGTGTGAGCTCCCAGCCGGTCCGCTTGTCTGCTCGCCAAGGGTTTTGTTCTTTCCCAGCTCGCTGGGTTCAGGTTCATGGCGAACTGGAGGAAGTCACATCTGGTTCCCCTCTCAGGTTCGGACTTGGCTGGGTCTTGTGCGGGACTCTCAGACCGCTTCCTTGTCTCTCCTTCCGGCATCGTTACTTCTGCTGTGATCCTGCCTTCTGCTATTTCTAGGGGCTACCAGGTCACTTGTCGGGTGCTCGAGCATCTGTGCTGCAGTCTGAACTTTGCCTTGCTAGATTACCCCTCTGGGATGGGTCGGGCTTCATCGGCTGTTCTGGTTCCTTTGGGTACGTCTCTTCAGCTGCTCTCGTGATTGTTGGTTCGGCCTCTGTGGGCCTTGCGTCAGCTGCTGCATCGCCCTCTTTAGATTTTTTGAGGTTCATTGCCATGGAGTCTACCAGAGTACTCGCACGATGTGTTCACAGATGCGCTGTCTCTTGGCTGGGGTTTTGTGACCAGTACTCAGCAGGCCAGCTAGAGTTGGTGGGGTCCATTCCTCCGTCAGGCTCACAGCACGATTCAGGAGTTCGCGGCGGTGTGGCCATCGCCTCGGAGGGTTCGTGTCGCTCGTGGATCGATGATCCGGCTCCATTTGGACTGTGCCCTAGTGGTTCATTGCCTGAACTGAGGGATTCGATGCTGTCCTTGGCTCTTTGGGGCTGGCTGCTTCGGGTCACTCGTCTGCTGAGTTCTCAGGGTATGGCTTTTCTGGCGGTTCACATCCAGGGGGTTTTCAACGTCCTGGCGGATGGCCTGTCATGGTTCATTTCCCTTTCCATGGAATGGATGGTTGACGCCGAGTCATTCAGTTGGCTCTGCCAGATGTACAGGCACCTGAAAGTGGACCTCTTCGTGTTGGCATGGTTGAGGCGTCTTCCAGTATATGTGGCGCCCTTTCCCGACAGCTTGGCTGTCGGGGTCACTTATACCTCTTCCCTCCGGTTCAGCTGTTGCTTCGGGTTCTGGCTTGGTTGGAGACTTGCCAGGGGAGAGTTGTCTTGTTGGCCCCTTGGTGGACGGCCGAGCCTTGGTATCTGGCACTGTTTGCTCGGTGTCCGAACCCGGGGACTTTTCCGTGGCTCCGCCTTTTCAGCAGATTGGTACCATCCGGTATGTGGCTGGTTCTATCTTCTCTTACAATGAACAAATCCTCAAGGGCAGTAATGAGGGTTCGAACTTATGTCCAGGGTGATCCCAGACGCGCCTTATTTTATTGTGCCACGTGTATTGAAGTAAGGGCGAAGAGGTAGAACAGCCTGTTGACAGAGCCCATGTGCATGGGGAAATTGTGTAAACCCTGGTTTGTCTCTCGGAGAGGCTGCGGGATCCGTGTGAGAGCAGTAGCACTCCCGGTTGCAATTCTTTTTACCATGGTGTGGCACAATCAACTAAGGGGTGTCTGGGATCACTTTGGACGCAAGTTCGAACCCTCATCACGGCCCTTGTGGATTTTTTCATTTGATGTATCAAGCTATTGTGATTTGTGTGTATTCTCTTATGATCCTCGCGTCTGGCCTTTCTGAAACAGTTTTATCGCCACTTGTATGGTGATCAGGTGGCTTCGTTGATGGTGTCCCACCTGCATGTTTCGTCTCGGCGGCAGCATGAAGTCTCCTGGCGGTCTTTTCGTCACTTTTTGTCTCTTCGTAGGTTGTCTTTGGTTTCGGATCGTGTTGTTTTTATCCTTTCTCTTGGATGTTTCAGGACCGTCATCTTATGCCGAATACTGTTGCCTGATATCGTGCAGCGCTGGCAAAGCCACTCCGGCTTGCGTTCGGGGTGGATGTTAAATCTGTTCCATTTCGCAAGCTGTCTCATCCATTGTTTCACCTCTGGCCTGCTCATGCCCCACCTGAGTCGTCTTGGTCAGCTCTCTCTTTTCTTCCCGGTTTGTGGTGACCCCTTCGATTCGGATTGTTTTGATAAGGCTCGTTTCTCGATGGCATTGACTTGTGGGAGTTGGGTCGGGGAACTTCATGCTCTCCTCTGGCACAGGGATTTCTGCTCTTTTGGTCCTAGTGATAGGTTTGCTTCATGCTCTCCTCTGGCACAGGGATTTCTGCTCTTTTGGTCCTGGTGATAGGTTTGTTCGTTTGCAGCCGTCTCCTCCTTTTCTGGCGGAGAACGAGACTCTGGCTTTCCGGATGGGTCCTTGGGTGTTTGAGGATTGGTTGGTTCGGCCGGGGTGCATCATGTGTTGTGTCCGGTTGCAGCTCTTCACCGTTATTTGCACACCACGGCCTCCGTGACTGGGGATGCACTTTGGGTTGACCCGGTTTCCCTTCTTCCCTGTTCCAGGGTTTGGGTCTTCTAGGTCGTCCACAGAGTTATTAGATCTAGCCAGCCTGTGGTCTCTCCTCTGGCCCTTGACGTTCGCAAATTTGCTGCTTTAGTTGCCATTTTTGGTAATATGTCTTAGGCCAACATTCGGGCGCGAGGATTTTGGAGGTCAAACGGGGTCCTGGCTGCCCGTTATCTCATTAATGTTCCTGGCCCTAGTCGGGCATGTGTCATTATTAGTTGCAGGTTGCAACCAGTTGTCTCGATTTCGAGTTGAGGTGCGAGTGGCGGCCACTTTCCCGGTAAGTCCCTCTTTTACATTTCTGTGGTTAAGTAGCTCCAGAGAGACAGAGGGGCTCTCCACAGAAAACCAGCGTTGAATGTAATAAATCGTCATTTTCTGGGCGAGTCCTGGAGGCTCCCCAACATCCCTCCCTCCCCTCTGGTCGACAGTTTCCCATTTTTGACATTCAGCCTAAGATCTGAGGTTGGATAGCCAGTGCGGGGGTCTGGGACCCCCCCTTCCCTCTCCCGGGGAGGGGGGAGCTGCGCAGGTGGCGAGGCGACGGGTGTGATGTCATGCTTGTTTGCTTGTTTTCAGATTGGGGAGTTCTGCTTGGCAGTTCGACTTTCGGTAGCAATGTTTCACCAGATGGGGTCTGTTTTGGTACACCTACCTGCCTGAGTGCTTAACCCGGTCGATGGCAGACATAGTGCTTCCAACCACAGGAAGGGTTTCTATAGCTCATTGCTCCTTGTGCCTCTCTGAGGGGGCCAGGTTCTGGCTCATGGTCCTCAGTAGGCATTAGAACTCCATTCAAAAGACTGTTGCCACAGTCTAATACATGCATATAAGCCAGGTAATCTCCGGCAAGCCTCCAGGACTCACCCAGAAAATGGCGTTTCATTTTATTCAATGCTGGTTTTTTCCAGGGCTCGTCGTTCTCGGGTTGTCCACAATGTCATTAGGTTTAGCTAGCCTGTAGTCTGTCCTGAGGCTCATGATGATTGCAAGTTTTGCAGCACTGCCCTCTGTATTCTTTAATACATCCTGGGTTGATATTCGGGCTTAAGGGTTTTGATGGTGAGAGTTCTAGCGGCTTGCTACTTGGTCAGTATTCCAGGATTGCACTGTGCTTGTGTGGCAATGGGTTGAGATACTCGCCATTGAATCCCAATGTAGGGTACTGTCTTCTATTCTCCTCTGCCCTTGCTGAGTTTCCCGCTTCATGTTTTGTTCTCTGGAAGCAACAGGTTCATCTCCCTTTGATCTTCCCTCCTCTGCTTCTGGCCCCAAAAGGTCCGAGGGTTTCTGGGATGGGGCAAGGTTTAGCTTGTGATGTGGCTTGGCCGTCTCTGTGGGTTGCCCCCTTCCATTTCGGGTGTGGAGGCAGTTGGGCTGGCTAGTTTCGCCAAGGTTTCAGCATTTTCCTTCAAGCCGGCCCTTCCCTCTGAAGCCTCTCTCCTTGATTCCACTTTTATATCCTGGGCGATGGGCGTGGACACAAGCTCTGTTCCGAAGCATTCGTGGTTGGTTTGTGGGGTTTGTGGGGGAGTCTGATGTGAGTGCCCTTGTTCTCCAAGTGCTACTTTGTCCCTTCAGATGAAAGCAACTTGTTGCAGGGGGGGGAGGGCTTTTCATACCCACCTTCACTGTAAAAGTTTGATTTGAGTACGACTTTTCCCCAGAGTTCATTTCCCTGCATTGTTAGGCTTACCAGGACCATCCTTTCAGAGGTGTTCATCCTCTCAAGTCCTTCCTTCGATGGCTCAGGAGGATCCATTTCAGTACCTCCTACGAGACCTGGAGTTTGCTTCTATGATGGACCCTGCTTCTTTTGAGTTTGGGAGGTCTTCTTGTTTGAGTGTACTATGAGGTTGCAGAGTTATCCTGGCTAGCAGACAATCCCCTGTTCTTCTTAGGGGCTTAGTGCAGTTTTTCTAGTTCCTGGACATTCAAGTGGCAAGAAGTGGTGACCCTGCTTCAGGTGTTTTTGGCTGGCCTTTCATTTGAACCGCTCTGTGACTGCTTGTTTGCTCCCACTTTTTCCTGGGATATAGGCTTGGTGAAGCTCCAAGAGCCACGTCCAAGGACGAGATGCGTCCCCTTTTGCCTTCAGTTGGTGGTGGTGGCGATTGTGGCAAAGGACCTTCATGTACACTCACACTTTGCTTCTGTTGTGAGATGTCTGGTCCTCATTGAGCTTCACTTTGTGTAACTTTGCAAAGATGTTGAGGGGGCTTAGCTTGGGGCCTAATGCAGAGGTTTTGGTATCTGCTGTGGCTTCATTGGCAGCTCTACCCAAGCTGTATGCGCCCGTGCTCCAGGAGGCAGTGGCCATGTTCCATGCCACCCACCTCACATGTCGACAGGCTGTGCTGATCCGGTCATTGCATTTAACTTGGACCCTGGCCTCTTGTCCACCTCCCTGTATTTGTCTCTCCTCTTACCAGAGGAGGTGGTTGCTCAGTTTTTGTCCTCTGCAGCCACTTCCTATTTGTGTTCTAGGGTTTCTTGTTCTTGTCCTTGGATGAGGTCGGACTTGGCTGAGGGGTTGCCACCTGTTGGTTAAGGTAGGCCTTCGGTGGACTCTGATTCGAGGTTGTATACACCTCCTATGGCCAGTCCTTCCTCGGCTGGTTGGTGCCAAGCTCACTCTTGAAGGAGGGTTCCTGCTTCTCGTGGCTTGCACGAGAACAATTTTTTCAGTTTAACCTCTTGATGGGATGGTGTGGGATTGGGTGGCTAGCCTGGTTTGCCAGCTCTTGATCCTCTGATTGGAGGAATTTGAGGGTCATCTCTCATGGCCTGCGGTGGAGTTAATTGGTCCCTTTCCCCATTCTTGCAGGGGGTTGGGATTTTCAGGCCAGGCTTCTTCTCCTTGCCTGTGTTGGGTCAGTTTGGGATGGGTTTCTTCTGGCATGATGGAAATAACCATGTTGCTTTGGTGGGTGTCCCATCTTTTCCTGGTTCCAAAATGGGGCTCGGCAGAGCGGTGGAGTCATGTTGGCTTGTCTTCAGTTGTTGGGGGGTTCATATTCTGGCCTAACTTGATGACTGGCTGGTGTTTGATCCCAGTCAAACTGCGTGTCTGCTAGCCATCAATCTGGTTCTTTCTTAGCTCTCTGGGTTTGAGTTTCTGGTGAACTGGCAGAAGACCCACTTGGTTCCATCCCAGGTTCAGACTTAGTTGGGCCTTGTTTACGTTTCTCGGTTGGCATCACTTTCCCTTCCTCTGGCGACTGAGCTGGCTGAAGCACTGCCATCTGTTGGTGTTGAGGCGATGGTGGGTCACTTGGCGGTTGCTCAAGCGGTTGTGCAGAAATCTGAACTTTGCCTGCATGGTTTTTCTGCTAGGCAAGGTGTGGTTTCAGAGCTGTTCTGGTTTCTCCGCTACTGTCTCCTTCACAGCCACTGCGATCATTGGGTGAAGACTCCGTTGGCCCTTTACCAGCTACTGCGTCGCTGGCTTCCTCTTCAGGCTTTTCAGAAGAAGCCATTCCCTGGGTCTTCCTTCTCCCTTGCTACGCAGAAGCCTCTGCTCTGTGCTGGGGTATCATGACCAGCGCTCAGGTGATCAGCTCACTTGGTCAACTTCGTGACCAAATTATCACAAGTAATTTGAAGAGTAGAAGAAGTCTTGAAACACACTCCAGGTATGCTCACAAGGCCACTCAGGGTTGGTGGTCTCCTACCTTTCATTGGGCGCACTGCACGGTGCAGCAGTTTTTGGCCATGAGGTTTGATCTGAGAATGATTGGGATCCCTTAGGGCTCTGTGCTCTGGCTTCATTTAGACTGTGGCTGAGTGGTTCATTGTCAGAATTGTGGGGGAGGGGCTCTCTTTGGGCCATTATTGCCCATTGGAGCGGGACTCTGTGAGTAGCTCAGCTACTGGGCTCTCTGTATTTGGTTACCTGAGTGGTTTACATTCAGAGGAATGTCCAATGGTCTCACTGACAGTCTGTCCTGGTTTGCTTCCAGTCTCCATTGAGTGAACTGTCAATGCTGCCTCCTTCCTTTCACTATGCAAGATATTCAGGTGCCCTAACGTGGACCTTTTCGCGTTGGCACTGAATCGCGCCTTCCTCTTTACATGACTCCATTCCCCGATCATGAAACCCTCTTGGTGGATGCCTTTTGGCTGGACTGGTTGTGGTGGAAGTACCTGTACCTCTTTACTCCAGTCCTGCTGCTGTTCTGGATCCTCTCCTGGTTGGAGTTCTACCAGGGAAAGGTGATCCTACTGGCTCCTTGGAGGCCAGTTCAGCCTTGGTTTCAGGTGCTGCTTGCTTGCTTGGTGTCTGAACCCGGGCATTGTTCTGTGGCTCTGCCTCTTCCAGAAGATCAGCCTGGTAACGTACTTCACTGATTCAACCTTCTCCTCTGCTCTTCACATCTGGACTTTTTGACACATGTCTTTTGCCATCTTTATGGCAAGCAGATGGCTACTTTGATGGTGTCTCATGTGCAATTGTCATTTTGGTGGTAGTATGATGTTTCTTGTCTCTCCTCTCTTTCTTTTCTTTTCCTTGATGAGCCTCTCATGCTGAATAGTGTCATCTCATAACATGTGGCAGTGGTAGAACCACTGCAGCTTGCAATTGGCACTATTTCACAAGCTGTCTTGCACTTTGTTTCACTTATGGCCTGCTCAGTCCTTGGATCATGTTCTTTCCTCTCTGTTCTCTTCTCGGTTGATGGTGTCCCCTTCGGTCCAAGATTACTTTTCTAAGGCTCTCTTTTGGTAGCTCTTGCCTCCGGTTGTTCGATTCTGGAGCTTCTTGCTCTTCTCAGGAGGCGGGGTTTTTGCTCTTTTGGTCCTGGTGGGCATGTTTGCAGCATGCTGAATTCCAGAGGGATCATATGGTTCTTACTGCTTGGTTGGTTCAGCCAGGGGGTGCATCCTGTGCATCCGCAGCTACCGTCATACCACTCATTCTGCTTCAGTGGATGTTTTGTAGATGAATGAAGTGACCTTGGTTCCCTTTTCCATGGGTTGTGTTTCTCAGGTTGTCTACAGTGTTGAAAAGTCTTAGTCTGCCGTTGTTCCTATGATGTTCAGAAGTATGCCACTCTGGCAGCTGTGTTTGCTAATATGTCCTGGTTGATATTCAGGCGCGGGGGTTTTGGCAGTCTAACAAGGTTCTGGTGGCCCAGTATTTGGTTAATGTTCCCGGTCTCGGCTTCCTTGTGTGGTCTTGGGTTAGTGCGCTTGACCTCGGTTCTCGTCTTCATATTGACTGCCTGCAGTTCTACCTTGTCTCTGGTAAGTCCCTGTATTTTATCGTTCTCCATGGGTAAATAGCTCCAGGGAGCAACCAGAGGCTACCCCAGAAAACCATGGTTGAATGTAATGAAATGCCAATTTATGGGTGAGTCATGGTGGTCCCTGATTCCCGTCCTCCCTTCCAGGTAATTGGGATGGGGTTGTATGTGCATCTACTCTAGAACTGAGGGCTATAACCTTTTGAGGGTATGGGCCCTTTCCCCAACCCCCTCCCCTTCATAAGGGTGGAGGAGATGGGGTGAATGAGTACATGATATTAATATGTTAATATCACAAGATATTCTCATATCTGATATAGACAAAAATACACGTCACAGCTTCGTGTCGTCCTTTGCAGATGACACAAAAATCAGCATGAAAATTACCTCTGAATTGAATTGAAGACATTGAAAAACTACAAGCAGATGTCAACAAAGTTTTTGATTGGGCAGCAGAAATTTGCTGCCCAATC
Organism: Procambarus clarkii; assembly: GCF_040958095.1. Lineage (NCBI taxonomy): Eukaryota > Metazoa > Arthropoda > Malacostraca > Decapoda > Cambaridae > Procambarus > Procambarus clarkii. Next base: position 42,674,331 of record NC_091163.1, read on the forward strand.
AAAATTGAATCACTCAAAACTGTCAGTCAATCAAAATTGAACTGCCCAATCAAAATTGAAAACGATCTTGATAGTTTTGAGAGATTCGATCGTTTGTTGACATAGTTAGGGGAGGTTATTAGGTGGGTTGCGAGGCTTCGGTCTCTCTTGAGCCCAGCAGTTGCCTGTTTTGGTTTGTTGACTTTCTGGCTGCCTCCCTTGGTGAGGTGATGGAGTGTTACCTCACCTCTGTGGGGAAGGGGGGGGGGGGCAGGATCTGGCTCTGGTCCTCAGTAGACCAAACAGAGCTCCATGGCTGATGTGACCTAGTAGTTGGGAGGCATCTCAGTCATATAGCTTCCTCCCATAAATTCATTACATTCAATGCTGGTTTTCTGGCTTAAATGTTGTTAATGTTATTGTGTTTATCCACACTCCTTAAGTCCACTTGTTTGTTTTTCACTTCACCTTAAGCTGTTTTTTAGCCAGTATCTCTGATGCCTTTTTTCCCTTAGAAGCATGTTTCCTTTCACCTGATAGCTCTGTTCACCTAGTAGTTACTAAGTACTCAGAAGTTTGGCAACTGTTGTGGCTTGCATCTTGGGGAAAGTCAGTTGTTGGCCTTGGCAGACCTGTCCGAGTGGACACCACGCTGGACTTGTGATCCTGTGGTCCTGGGTTCGATCCCAGGTGCCGGCGAGAAACAATGGGCAGAGTTTCTTTCACCCTATGCCCCTGTTACCTAGCAGTAAAATAGGTACCTGGATGTTAGTCAGCTGTCACGGGCTGCTTCCTGGGGGTGGAGGCCTGGTCGAGGACCGGGCCGCGGGGACACTAAAAAGCCCCGAAATCATCTCAAGATAACCTCAAGATAACCATCACATGTGTCTTCACCTAGCAGTAAGACACTTGAGCGGTAAGATGTGTCTTCACCTAGCAGTACGTGGGAGTTACCCACTTGTTATGGGTTGCATCCTGGGGGAGGTCTATAGCTGGTGTATGGGGGCCTCAGTAAGTTTAGTATAAACTTCCTTTCCCCCCACCAACGGGAATTACTATATGGTTATTATAACTTCATTTCTAGTGGGATGCCATTACAAGAAAATCTCCAGGTAATCTTATATGTGCACGATCATCGTCTCTGCTCTATAACTCCTCATGAGATCTGTCTGTTATGGAATCCTCAGCTTTTTCCTTTCAATGAAATAGGTTGTATTTACCCCCCTAGCACCTGACACCTGTGACCTCCGGCATCACTCATGTTTACTCTAGCACCTGACACCCGTGACCTCTGGCATCACTCATGTTTACTCTAGCACCGGACACCCATGACCTCTGGCATCACTCATGTTTACTCTAGCACCTGACACCCGTGACCTCGGGCATCACTCGTGTTTACTCCAGCACCTGACACCCGTGACCTCCGGCATCACTCATGTTTACTCCAGCACCTGACACCCATGACCTCCGGCATCACTCATGTTTACTCTAGCACCTGACACCCGTGATCTCCGGCATCACTCATGTTTACTCTAGCACCTGACACCCGTGACCTCCGGCATCACTCGTGTTTACTCCAGCACCTGACACCCGTGACCTCCAGCATCACTCATGTTTACTCCAGCACCTGACACCCGTGACCTCCGGCATCACTCATGTTTACTCTAGCACCGGACACCCATGACCTCCGGCATCACTCATGTTTACTCTAGCACCTGACACCCGTGACCTCTGGCATCACTCATGTTTACTCTAGCACCTGACACCCGTGACCTCCGGCATCACTCGTGTTTACTCCAGCACCTGACACCCGTGACCTCCGGCATCACTCATGTTTACTCTAGCACCTGACACCTGTGACCTCTGGCATCACTCATGTTTACTCCAGCACCTGACACCTGTGACCTCTGGCATCACTCATGTTTACTCCAGCACCTGACACCTGTGACCTCCGGCATCACTCATGTTTACTCCAGCACCTGACACCTGTGACCTCTGGCATCACTCATGTTTACTCCAGCACCTGACACCCGTGACCTCTGGCATCACTCATGTTTACTCTAGTACTTGATACCTGTTACCTCCTATGTCATCTCTTGTGTTTACTCTAGTATCTGACATCTCTTATGTCATCTCTTGTGTTTACTCTAGTACCTGATACCTGTTACCTCCTGTCATCTCTTGTATTTACTCTAGTACCTGACACCTGTTAACTCCTATGTTATTTCTTGTGTTTACTGTAGCACCTGACATCTCTTATGTCATCTCTCGTGTTTACTCTAGTACCTGATACCTGTTACCTCCTTTGTCATCTCTCGTGTTTACTCTTGTACCTGATACCCATGATCCTCTCCGTCATCTCTCGTGTTTACTCTAGTACCTGATACCTGTTACCTCCTTTGTCATCTTTCGTGTTTACTCTTGTACCTGATACCCATGATCCTCTCCGTCATCTCTCGTGTTTACTCTAGCACCTAGTACCTGTGTACATCTCTGTTATTGCTCATGTTTTCCTCACTTATGTTATTTATTCCTGCCAGCCTACCTATGTCACATGTATTTCTTAGATCATGTCAAGAGAGTGTCTTTTAGGTTGATGTGCCTCATTCCATGTCGATGTTTCACTCCCACAGGTCAGGGTTGGAAGGAGTATACTGTCACGAAGTCCTTTCTTCACATCCATGGTAACATTTCTACCTTTCCTCATCCTTCACCTCAATCTTAACCCCTTCCAAATCTCTCTTTTTCCCTCTCTCTCCACTTTTATCATGCCTGCACACTGTTGATCCCAGAAACTTATCAATACTTCACTGCCTCTTGCGGTTGTAATTTTTATTCCATTCATCTCGTCATTTTTTGGAAACGTTTATTATCGTGTTCCTGTCTGCATCCATTCTTATATTTTGATTAAGTATATTCTGTGTTAAACTCATTCACCACCCTCTTCCATACTTTGAAAAGTTGTGGTGTCAGTACTGGGAGGTTAGCACCATGACTGGCAGACAAGGGACGGGTCTGGTTCCAGTACAGTACTTGCTCAACTCTAAACATTTGTCCTCTGATCTTTTTAATAGTTTCAGCCATGAGTATGTTCAATAGCCATATGGTTATAATAGCTTCAACTATGTCTCTGTTAAATAACCATAAGGATGTAATAGCTTCAGCAATAAGGATAAAACACACACACACACACACACACGAATAAGTGTGTGTGTCGAAGAATAAGGAGAGGGGGAACAAGTTCCTGAAGATTGCATACACCAACATAGATGGAGTGAGATCGAAGATACTGGAGTTAAGTGATGTAATACAGCTGCAGACACCAGACATTGTTGCACTCACGGAGACAAAACTTGAAGATGTAATTTTAAATGAGGTCATATTCCCAAGGGGCTACTCAATTTGGAGACGGGACAGAAAAATTAGGAAAGGCGGTGGCGTTGCTGTGCTGGTAAAAGAACACCTAAAGGTGAAGGAAATAATGACTGCCAATCCACAAGAAGTTGACATAATAGCACTAGAGATCTGCTATGAGGATGATAAACTAATGATGATAAATGCATATAGTCCACCGCCAAGCAGCACATGGTCAAAGGAGGAGCTAGATAGTAAACGTGAAGGTCTTATAACAATAATGAGAGAGATTATAGCGAGAGCGGATAACGATAGATCACGACTGTTGATAGTCGGTGACTTCAACTTGAAATCCATAGACTGGGAAGCATATGAAGCTAAAACAGAAGATTTTTGGACCTGTAAATTTGTAGACCTCATCCTGGAAACATTCTTGTATCAACATGTTAAACAAGCTACGAGGATGAGGGAAGGGGACGTTCCCTCCATGCTAGATTTGATATTTACCAGGAAGGAGGAAGAGATATTTGACATTCAGTACCTTCCTCCCTTGGGTAAAAGTGACCATGTCTTTTTGGGAATAAAGTATGCAATGCGTTATAAGCTGGAAGAAAATAAGGAGGTTGAAGCAGTTGAAAAACCAGACTTCAGGAGAGGACATTATGGTGACCTTAGGAATTTTTTTAGTGAGTATAATTGGACAGACTTGATGCTAGGCAAGGAAGTGAATGAGATGTATGGCAAGTTTTGTGAAATATATGATAAAGGCACAAAGAAATTTATACCAAAACAGAGATGCAGAACTAGGAAACAGGATTGGTTCAATAGAAATTGCGAGAGGGCTAGAGACCGAAAGACACAAAAATGGAATCAATACAGGAAGAGGCCGAACCCCCAAACATACCAGCGATACAAAGATGCGAGAAACAACTACACGGCAGTGAGGAGAGAGGCAGAAAGAAATTTTGAAAAAGGGATTGCGGACAAATGTAAAACAGAACCAGGTCTATTCTATAAATTCATAAACAACAAATTGCAGGTAAAAGATAATATTCAGAGGTTGAAAATGGGAAATAGATTCACGGAAGATGAAAAGGAAATGTGTGAAACACTAAACGAAAAGTTCCAAAGTGTGTTTGTACAAAATGAAATCTTTAGGGAACCAGATACAATAAGAATTCCAGAGAACAACATAGAACACATAGAGGTGTCTAGAGACGAAGTGGAAAAAATGCTCAAGGAGCTCGGTAAGAACAAAGCAGCTGGCCCAGATGGCGTTTCACCATGGGTTCTGAGAGAATGTGCATCTGAGCTCAGCATTCCACTTCACCTGATCTTTCAGGCATCCCTGTGTACAGGAATCGTAGCAGACGGGTGGAAACAGGCTAACATAGTTCCAATCTACAAAAGTGGCAGCAGGGAAGACCCCCTCAATTATAGACCTGTATCATTGACAAGTGTAATAGTGAAAGTATTGGAAAAACTAATCAAAACTAAATGGGTAGAACACCTAGAGAGAAATGATATAATATCAGACAGACAGTATGGTTTTCGATCTGGAAGATCCTGTGTATCGAATTTACTCAGTTTCTATGATCGAGCCACAGAGATATTACAGGAAAGAGATGGTTGGGTTGACTGCATCTATCTGGACCTAAAAAAGGCTTTTGACAGAGTTCCACATAAGAGGTTGTTCTGGAAACTGGAAAATATTGGAGGGGTGACAGGTAAGCTTCTATCATGGATGAAAAATTTTCTGACTGATAGAAAAATGAGGGCAGTAATCAGAGGCAATGTATCAGAATGGAGAAATGTCACAAGTGGAGTACCACAGGGTTCAGTTCTTGCACCAGTGATGTTTATTGTGTACATAAATGATCTACCAGTTGGTATACAGAATTATATGAACATGTTTGCTGATGATGCTAAGATAATAGGAAGGATAAGAAATTTAGATGACTGTCATGCCCTTCAAGAAGACCTGGACAAAATAAGTATATGGAGCACCACTTGGCAAATGGAATTTAATGTTAATAAATGTCATGTTATGGAATGTGGAATAGGAGAACATAGACCCCACACAACCTATATATTATGTGAGAAATCTTTAAAGAATTCTGATAAAGAAAGAGATCTAGGAGTGGTTCTAGATAGAAAACTATCACCTGAGGACCACATAAAGAATATTGTGCAAGGAGCCTATGCTATGCTTTCTAACTTCAGAATTGCATTTAAATACATGGATGGCGATATACTAAAGAAATTGTTCATGACTTTTGTTAGGCCAAAGCTAGAATATGCAGCTGTTGTGTGGTGCCCATATCTTAAGAAGCACATCAACAAACTGGAAAAGGTGCAAAGACATGCTACTATGTGGCTCCCAGAACTGAAGGGCAAGAGCTACGAGGAGAGGTTAGAAGCATTAAATATGCCAAAACTAGAAGACAGAAGAAAAAGAGGTGATATGATCACTACATACAAAATAGTTACAGGAATTGATAAAATCGACAGGGAAGACTTCCTGAGACCTGGAATTTCAAGAACAAGAGGTCATAGATTTAAACTAGCTAAACACAGATGCCGAAGAAATATAAGAAAATTCACCTTCGCAAATAGAGTGGTAGACGGTTGGAACAAGTTAAGTGAGAAGGTGGTGGAGGCCAAGACCGTCAGTAGTTTCAAAGCGTTATATGACAAAGAGTGCTGGGAAGACGGGACACCACGAGCGTAGCTCTCATCCTGTAACTACACTTAGGTAATTACACTTAGGTAATTACACACTGTGTGTGAAGGTGAAGCTGGAGGAGGCAGAAGTCACACTGCAGCAAGCTCCTGGAAATATCGAATTACCTAAGTATTGGGAACAGGTTGAGGGCTACAGTGGTGTCCCAGGTTACATAAAGGTTCAGGGAAGAGTAAAAGCAAATAAAATACAATAAACAAGTAAAACTGAGTGAAAATAGCCGAGTGGAAAAGTTTGTTTTGGTCTAGAACAAAATCAAAGATGGCCGCCGCCACCACCCCCACTGAGAATGTAGACACACCAACAGATGATGGTTTCAAAGGATTCTCAACACAAGATATAAGGAAAGGAGGTGTTCTTGGCAGGTTAGAGATAATTGAGGACATGCAAAAGAAGTATGAAGAAAAAGTGCTTAAATTAGAAGAGGACAATGGAGCTCTTTGGAGTGAGCTTTGCACTCTAAAAGGGAGTATGCTTCAGCAAGGTAAGATTATTACTGCATTAACAGACAAGGTAACAAATCAGGAGGAGCAAATCAAGGAACTAGTGATAGAAAATGAGGCATGGAAAGTGAAGTGTGGTGACTTTGAAGAAATAAACAAGAAAATAGACTCATATGGTGAACAACTCCAAGCGAGCCTAAGGGCTAACATAGAGTTAGGTAAGGATCTCCAACTGGAAACTTCACTGACAACTCACATAGAGGAGGTGAATAAAGAACTAGAAAAGTATAAAGAAGAAATAAAAGCGACATATGCTCAAGTTGTAAAAGAGAAAGAGACTATCAAAGAAGTGTGTTCGGAAGTCAAAACCAGAAATGACCAACAAGAAGCAGAAATTAGGCAAGCAATTAGGAAAGAACTGTTTACCAACAGTAAATTAGTACAAAACACTGCAGATAGAACTAAGTCCATAATCATTTTTGGATGTTTAGAGAAGGAAATTTCATCTAGGGTGGACCGAGCGGCAGAAGAGATGAAAATCATAGAGAAAATAGTAGGTTTAGGAGAAGGCTCAAAGGAAAATGTCAGTGATTTTAGAAGAAGAGGAAAATATGAGAAAGAAAAGAACCGCCCCTTAAGGGTGACGTTTAATGGTGTGAAAAACATGATGGAAGTGCTAAGAAATGCCAGGAAACTGCAGAGTGATGAGGTTGGCAAATTTTGGTCAATAAGACAAGACCTCTCCAAGGAAGACAGAGAAAAGCTGAAAATGAACCTAATTGAGGCAAAACGGCTAAATGGGGATAGAAATGAAGAAGACAGAAATTCTTTTTTTTACAAAGTGACAGGGACTGGAAAGCTTGTGAAATGGTACATAAAAACAAAGCAACAAGATCAGTAGTGGAAGGGGGAGTAAAGAGCAAAGGAAAAGGGAACATGTTCCTGAAAATTGTATATACCAACATAGATGGAGTGAGGTCAAAAACTTTGGAGTTGCAAGATATAATCCAGCTTAGGGTCCCAGATATTGTTGCATTATCAGAAACAAAACTTGAAGGAAATATAATAAATGAAGTCATATTCCCAAGAGGCTACTCAGTTTGGAGACGTGACAGGAAAACTAGGAAGGGAGGAGGAGTGGCTGTACTGGTGAAAAAACACCTGAAGGTAAAAGAGTTAATATTTGAAAACCCTCGAGATATTGACATAATGGCATTGCAGGTCTGGAATCAGGATGATAACCTGATAATTGTAAATACCTACAGCCCACCAGCAAGCAACACATGGACAAAGGAAGAACTGGATGACAAACGAGAGGGCCTCATAATGGTCATGAGAGATATTATTGTACAAGCAGATAAAGATAAATCACGACTGTTGATACTGGGGGACTTCAACTTTAGAGCAATAGACTGGGAGGCCTATGAAGCAAGAACGGAGGACTTTTGGACATGCAGATTTGTGAACCTCATTCTGGAGACATTCTTGTATCAACACATAAAGCAAGCCACAAGAATGAGGGAAGGAGATGTACCGTCAGTACTGGATCTAGTATTCACCAGGAAAGAAGAAGAGATTTTTGACATCCAGTACCTTCCTCCCTTGGGAAAGAGTGATCACGTCCTGTTGGACATTAAATATGCTTTAAGATATCATCTAGAAGAAAATGGGGACATTGAAACAGTTGATAAACTCGATTTAAGGAGAGGCAACTATGGGGAACTTCGAAATTTTTTTAATGAGTGTAATTGGATAGAATTGTTGCTAGGCAGGGAAGTAAATGAAATGTATGCCAAATTTTTAAAACTATACGAGGAAGGCACACAAACATTCATACCAAAACAGAGACGCAGGGCCAGAAAACAGGATTGGTTCGACAGAAATTGTGAGAGGGCAAGAGACCAAAAGACACAAAAATGGAATCAGTATAGGAAGAGGCCAAACCCCCAAACATACCAGCGATACAAAGATGCGAGAAACAACTATACAGCAGTAAGGAGAGAGGCAGAAAGAAATTTTGAAAAAGGGATAGCAGATAAATGTAAAACAGAACCGGGCCTATTCTACAAATTCATAAACAACAAATTGCAGGTAAAGGATAATATCCAGAGGTTGAAAATGGGAAACAGATTCACGGAAAATGAAAAGGAAATGTGTGAAACATTAAATGAAAAGTTCCAAAGTGTGTTTGTACAAAATGAAATCTTCAGAGAACCAGACACAATAAGAATTCCAGAGAACAACATAGAGCGGATAGAGGTGTCTAGAGATGAAGTGGAAAATATGCTAAAGGAGCTCAGGAAGAACAAAGCAGCTGGCCCAGATGGCGTTTCACCATGGGTTCTGAGAGAATGTGCATCTGAACTCAGCATTCCACTTCACCTGATCTTTCAAGCATCCCTGTGTACAGGAATCGTAGCAGACGTGTGGAAACAGGCTAACATAGTTCCAATCTACAAAAGTGGCAGCAGGGAAGACCCCCTCAATTATAGACCTGTATCATTGACAAGTGTAATAGTGAAAGTATTGGAAAAGCTAATCAAAACTAAATGGGTAGAACACCTGGAGAGAAATGATATAATATCAGACAGACAGTATGGTTTTCGATCTGGAAGATCCTGTGTATCGAATTTACTCAGTTTCTATGATCGAGCCACAGAGATATTACAGGAAAGAGATGGTTGGGTTGACTGCATCTATCTGGACCTAAAAAAGGCTTTCGACAGAGTTCCACATAAGAGGTTGTTCTGGAAACTGGAAAATATTGGAGGGGTGACAGGTAAGCTTCTATCATGGATGAAAAATTTTCTGACTGATAGAAAAATGAGGGCAGTAATCAGAGGCAATGTATCGGAATGGAGAAATGTCACAAGTGGAGTACCACAGGGTTCAGTTCTTGCACCAGTGATGTTTATTGTGTACATAAATGATCTACCAGTTGGTATACAGAATTATATGAACATGTTTGCTGATGATGCTAAGATAATAGGAAGGATAAGAAATTTAGATGATTGTCATGCCCTTCAAGAAGACCTGGACAAAATAAGTATATGGAGCACCACTTGGCAAATGGAAATTAATGTTAATAAATGTCATGTTATGGAATGTGGAATAGGAGAACATAGACCCCACACAACCTATATATTATGTGAGAAATCTTTAAAGAATTCTGATAAAGAAAGAGATCTAGGAGTGGTTCTAGATAGAAAACTATCACCTGAGGACCACATAAAGAATATTGTGCAAGGAGCCTATGCAATGCTTTCTAACTTCAGAATTGCATTTAAATACATGGATGGCGATATACTAAAGAAATTGTTCATGACTTTTGTTAGGCCAAAGCTAGAATATGCAGCTGTTGTGTGGTGCCCATATCTTAAGAAGCACATCAACAAACTGGAAAAGGTGCAAAGACATGCTAGTAAGTGGCTCCCAGAACTGAAGGGCAAGAGCTACGAGGAGAGGTTAGAAGCATTAAATATGCCAAAACTAGAAGACAGAAGAAAAAGAGGTGATATGATCACTACGTACAAAATAGTAACAGGAATTGATAAAATCGACAGGGAAGACTTCCTGAGACCTGGAACTTCAAGAACAAGAGGTCATAGATTTAAACTAGCTAAACACAGATGCCGAAGAAATATAAGAAAATTCACCTTCGCAAATAGAGTGGTAGACGGTTGGAACAAGTTAAGTGAGAAGGTGGTGGAGGCCAAGACCGTCAGTAGTTTCAAAGCGTTATATGACAAAGAGTGCTGGGAAGACGGGACACCACGAGCGTAGCTCTCATCCTGTAACTACACTTAGGTAATTACACTTAGGTAATTACACACACACACACACACCTGTGTCTTTCTATCATATTTATATAATTTCAATCTGTTCTCCAGTTATTTATTTTTTTTTAAATTTTACTAATATATTTTAATGATTTTATTATACAATAACTCCCCCATTTATATCATAAATTTTCAAAGTAAAAATCAATCTGATCAACTTAACGTATTTGCTGATGGAAAAGACGCACCCTCGCATATGACGCATCCCTATTTTACAAGGATATGTTGTGGAAAAACTATTTTAGTATGTTTCGTCATACATTTATTGAAAGTTAAAGTGGATTTTGTACCACAACTCTTGCTGCCTCTTAAGATCAAATGTGGTGTAGTTGTTTGTATTTTGGGCAAGAGAATTGCTATACAGGATGTGAAACTTGTATTTCTGGATGTGATGTTTTGTTTTGCCGCATCAGGCCACCAGGGCGGCGCACCCGGTGGTGGCGCACCATCACAGCATTCGGGTTTTGTTGTCATTGACTCATTATAAATGGCTGACAGGCAGATGAAAAAAGAAATTTTGAAATTCCTTTCAAATTTCCAGGAGCTTTTTTCATTTAGATAATGAATAAATGTTTCTTAAAGATTGATTGATTGATAAAGATTAAGCCACCCTAGGGGTGGCACAGGCATAAATGGCCCATAAGTGGAGGCTGTTTGAAGCCATTACCAGTATCTGTAGCTGGTACTGTAGATTTGTGGATGAATGGTGTCTGGAAAGTGGGACAGTTGAAAGTATAGTCTGGAGAGGAAGCTTCGGCATCGTAGAGTAGAGTCGATAGAAGAGAATAGAGGGCCGAGCAGCATACTACATTTGCCTTTTTCCCAGCTTGACAGTAGCTTTGCCAGCTCTAGTATAATGCTGGAAACTATAGTTAACACTATCGCGGCCGCTGGAGTTATACTGGGAGTGATCTGGTAGTGCGCCGTTCGTTTCGAGCGACCGCACGGCGACACTAAAATGTTTATAATCTTTTCGGTCTGCTCACGTTAATATTCCATGTATGTATTTAAATTTGGTATCAATTTGTTCGCAAGAGAATGCTCTAGAGGAATATATATGTAAAATGTCACCAAACCCCTACATGAGACCCGCACCAAATAAAAAACTATGGCAATCGTTAGCCGTGAGCGTCAAACCGCGCTGAAATGTTTATGATCTTTTCATGTTTATCAATCCCACAATTGTGCTACGTCGTTAATTTTGGTACCACTGTGACCGCAATAAAATTCCCTTCACGGACATACATGTATGCATATAAATGTAGAATCACGATCGCGGCCCACCCGCAAGAGTGTGGGAAGTGGGTGAAGTGTTACCTCTTAAGGCACACCCAACGGCAGATGGGCGAAACACCTTTTGAAAAGTGTATATTCTTTTCACTGTCCTGACCTTAATTTTCGATGTACGTACTTAAATTTTGTACCAATATGTTCACAATAGAATGTTCTGGAAGAACATATGTATAAAATGTCACACAAGGATGCGTTTGACCGGCACCAAATAAAGAAACTTCGTCGATTACACTCGTCGGGTTAACATTTTACAATAGTTTTACCACGAAGATACAAGCGAACTCCGTTCTCCCAAATAGGCTATGTGACTATTAGAGAAAACGACAATTTAATGGCAAACATGCTTAAATTATCCCCAAGTCAATCGGATAAGAATTGGATTTTATAGAAATATTTTTCTCAATGCACCTCTTGAGGTGCATTCAAGGGAAAAATATGTCCTGCTCAAGTGACATATGGGTGCTAAATTGTGCACAATCTAAAGGCGCTCATTTTAAAACCACTACCAGATTGATCTGATAAAATTAAAATTTTTAGCAAATATTTTAACGAGTGACTCAGCGCCGCGTCGTCGGTGAGGAATCGGGAGAAAAATGAGTGACGAGGTTCAGTCGTTGGAACGCGAAAGTGTTAATGTTTAATAGCAAGAACTCTGCAGCTTTCTTCAGTGACCATAGTGGTATCTGGTCTGGTCCAACTGATTTTGTAACATCCAGTTCCTCCAGGTGTCTTTTTACCTCTTCTACATTAACTTCAGTTATGTCTAGTGTTAGAGTCTAAACATGGTCTAGATAGCAGTGTGATAAAACCAGAAAGTCACTACAAGTATCGCTACTTGGGGAAAATTGCTGGATTTATTCATAAAATAATAATGAGAACTAGAGGTTGTTACTGGTACTGGGTGACCAAGTTTCTTTAAGTAGCACTATGGTACCAGATGGATGAAGGTGAGAGGCAGTCTACCAATAACAAGAAAAACAGACATGATAAAGTTTGACTTGCTACTAATCGGCTCTCAGACCAGGCTCCTCCCACCAACCTTCAGTGATAACCTTATTCTCCACAAACATGCCTACAATGGAATTGTCATTGACTTCATGATGTCTCTGCCAGTTTGTACTTGCCTAGTTGTGTCTGTGGGGGGGGGGGGGTTGAGCTGTGGGTCTTTAGTCTCACTTCTCAACTGTCAATCTACTGGTAATTACCTAAGTGTAGTTACAGGATGAGAGCTATGCTCGTGGTGTCCCGTCTTCCCAGTACTCTTTGTCGTATAATGCTTTGAAACTACTGACAGTTTTGGCCTCCACCACCTTCTCACTTAGTTTATTCCAACCGTCTACCACTATTTGTAGAAGAAAACTTTCTTTTCTGGGGGGAAGCTCCGTCGGCTTCCCGAAACTATCCAGGCTGAATGGATACATGTATGCATAACTTTCTGGCATCGGTCAATGTGCACGGAGTTCTTGCCTACCGGGGACCATGATCCAGAATCTGGTCCCCCTCAAGAGAGGCACGAAGAGCAATGACCTATAGAAACCCTTCCTCCATGTGGTTGGGAGCATTCTATGTCTACCACCGACCGGGTCAGGCACCCAGAAAGGTAGGTGCCCCAAAACAAACCCCTATTCTGGTGAAACTATTGCTACAGAAAGCCAAACGAGTGGACAGAACTCCATAAACGAAAATTAGCAAACGAGCATGATGTCAGCATGTTGCTGTGCCGCTGTCTGTGCAATCCCTCCCTCCCCGAACCCCCACACGCCGGAGATCCACCTTGCAGTTCTCAGGCTGACGTGCTACTGGCGTGGTCTTGTGTCTCAAGCTCCAGCAATTTGTCTCAGTTTCTGTGCCTTCGGCATGGACTGTATCTACTGGTGGTGTGCAATCCAGGAGTAATATTCTTCAGTACTCGGGCTGCATGCGCTTAGGGCCACTTTCCCTAGGTGCCCTATAAGTACCACCCTTGGGGGCCACCTTCCACAAGTCGCCGCGGGAACTACCCCTGGTGTGTCTTTTACTACTCAGTACTTGGCCGCCCTTAGAATCAACTGGGGTTTTCACCTCTTTCACAGTGGGCGGCTCTGTTCCATCAGGGTACGTTGTCGTCTTGTTGGATTTTGCGTTTGTTTTTGTTTTTCTGCCTGGTGAGGGGAGTTTGCCTTGGTGGTTGCCCCTTCTGTGTTGGGGGTGTATATATCTATCATTATATCTATTCTCAGTTTTTGTGTGGTTATTGGTACCCCTTGCTGGGCCCCCGTGAGTTGACACGTCCTAGGGGTTCAGCTATTAGCAGATTGTTTGATAGACTTGGGTGCCAGTTCACAGTACCCTTCCTGGGCTTCCCTTAGCATGTTAATAAGGCTAAGTGCCCTGGGAAACCCTGTGGGGGCTCCGTGGTCCGATGGAAGTGACCCTTGAGTCCCACTCACAGCTTCATGTGAGTCGGAAGGTTAGTCTGTCCCCATGTCTCTGGGGGACAATCACCGGTTGTACCTCCGCCATGCTGCCTGTTGGGTCGGTGATTCTTTTGACCCGGAGTTGTGCAATGTTTGTTGCCTATACGTGCTCCAGTTCACCCAAGCTACTGATCATGATATGAGGGTGCAGGCAGCAACTGAGTTGCATGCTAGGTTTAGGTTGCTGCGATGAGCTAGGTTAGTTGCTACCCCGGATGCCCCAAGACTGCCCCATTTTGGGTTTAGATACCCGGACTTGAGAGTGGAAGTTGCTTTAGCTCTGGTTCCAACCTCCCCCTCTAGTCTTTTACCTTCTGTTGTCCATCCGGTTCCTCCCCCCGTTGCTTCCAGCTCCGAAGCGTCTGAGGGTTTCAGAGTCGGGGCAGGGTTTAGTTGAGACTCGGCCAGTCTCGGGAGAGTCCCCTTCCGGGGTGGTGGCGGAGGCATTCGAGCCTGGTCCTCCTGCCGGAGCTTCTAGGTCTGATCAGTGGGTCCCCTTCGTTCCTGCTTTTTCGGCTGCTCCGCCCTTTTCTTTAGAGGCAGGGGGTGTGGAGGACGGCTCGGTCCCGGATCCTCGGGGTGAGGTTCCTGAGGCGGGGAAGGGGTTGACTTGAGAGCCTTGGGTGCCGTTGGATCCCGCTTGGGTCTTTGTACCCTCGAAGCAGGGCTTGGTATTATGGGGTGTGGGGTTTTCTTTTACTTCTTGTACGAGTTGGATTTGGCGTCTACCCCTCCCCGGGTTTGGTTCCGTGACCTCGACAGTTCTTCTTTTCCATCTTCCCGAGTCCAGTCCCAGTGTGTGCGGGATGTCCTTGCGGCTTACCTCCTGTGCGACCCAGATTTTGCTTTCGTGATGGATCCGTGTTCCTTTGTGTATGGATCTTTTTGTCCTTACTGGGTTTGTTATGGAGTTCCGGAATTGTTCTGGTTAGCAGACTGCCCTTACTTTTCTTAGGAGGCGTGGCATATGTTCTGTCAGTCCCCGCACGCTTGAGTAGCAGGAGGCTCAGACGGCGTTGCAGGTTTTCTTGGGAGGCGCATTTGACCATCTCAATGAGTGCTTGTTCGCCCATACCCTTCTGCGGGATGTTGGTGTGATGCAGCTTCATGTGCAGGTTCCTTTCCTTTCAGCTGCATTGGTCGCGGAGGACTTGTGTATGCGGGGTCTGCTGGCTTCGGCCTTGCGGTTCTTCTTCCTCCTTGAGCTGTCTTTGGACTGACTTGGGGTTGGATGTGGAGGAGCTTGGGGTCGCCTCTGGGTCTGGTGCATTGCCTTCAGCGGCACGTGCGTCCTCTGCACTGTTGAAGCTGTTCGCACCGCTCCTACGGGATGCGGTTTTTTGCTTCTCGGCTCACGTGTCTGCAGGAGGCGCTCGCTTCTTCCTTGGAATCTGCTTGGGCCCTGGCTTTTAGATTGTCTTCGCCCTTTTGTCCGTTGCTGTTTGCAGAGTCTGCGTTAAAGCAGTATCTGCAGGTGGCTTCGGCTAGTTGCCGTCCTATGTCGGAATTGTTGGTCCTCCAAGGGGGATCGGAGGGGGGGGGGCTGTCCTGGCGGGGTCGTGCCAGGGCTCGGGGTTCTTTCTCTCGTGGTATAGGCCAGTGGTGTCAGGTTCGGCGTTGGCACAGCGTTTTGTTCTGTCTGTTTCTGTTCGGCGCAGGGGTCGCTCTTTGCGCCGTTTGGGTGTTCGTATGGTGTGTCGGCCCTTTCGCGGTTCATCCCATTGACGGGTTGTTTCGTGCAGCCTGTGGTGGCATTGGGTGGCTCCTCATCCTCTGGGGGATTCGGGGCTGGCGGGGCAGGCCTCTTCTCCTGCGCTCTGTCAAATCGTCTCGGAGTGGGTTCGCTTGGGGTGTGGTTGAAACGTCCTCATCCCCTCAGATGGATCTCCCACCTGTTTATGGTCCTGAAACGGGACTGCGTGGACCTCCGGTTCATTCTGGACTTGTCTAGTCTGAACTTGTGGGTTTATTGCCCCTCCTTTCGGATGACTACTTTGTCCCAGGTCCAACTTCTGTTGGAGCCGGGCACTTGAATGGTGTCCCTGGACCTACAGGACACGTATTGGCACGTCCCAATTCATCTGCAGTTTAGGAACTGACTCAGTTTTGTGGTTGGACGTCAAGGTTACTGCTTTCGTTGCCTTCCATTTGGCTTGAATCTGGCGCCTCATGTTTTCACTCACCTTACTCGGGTCGTGGTGGCCTGCCTGCATCTGTTAGGTGTTCGGATTCTGGCCTACTTCGACGACTGGCTGGTTTGGGCTTCCAGCCTGTCCGCGTGTCTGCTCGCCAGGGATTTGGTTCTTTCCCAACTTGCCGCATTCAGGTTCTTGGTGAACCGGCAGAAGTCCCATCTCATTCCCTCTCAGGTTTTGTCTTGGCTGGGTCTTGTGTGGGACGCTTGGGCTGCTTCCTTGTCTCTTCCTCCAGTGTCTGTGTCTGCTTCGTCTGTGTTCCCGCCTTCATCTGTTTCTGAGGGGCTTCTGGGTAACGCAGTGGTTGCCCGAGGGTTTGTGTGGGAGCCTGAACTTTGCCATGATGGTCTACCATGATGCTGGGTCGGGGACGTCCCTTCTGCCTCTTTCGCGACCGCTGGGTTCGGCCTCCTGGGGCCTTGTGTCGGTTGCTGAGTCGCCGGCTTCCTCTTTGGGTTTTTCAGGGTTCAGTGCTTTGGCGCCTACCCCGAACCCTTGCTCGATGTGTTCATGGACACGTCGTTTCTTGGCTGGGGCTTTGTGACCAGTGCTCACCAGGCTGGCCAGAGTCAGTGGTTTTGTCTCTCCGTCAAACTCATAGCATGGTGTGAGAGTTCATGGCTGTGTGGATGTCGCTCTGGAGGATTCGGGTCTCTTGCAGATCGATGGTCTGGCTTCATTCGGACTGTTCCCCGGTGGTTCATCGTCTGAACCGCGGGGGTTCGATGTGGTTCTTGACTCTTTGGAGCTGGTCACTTCGGGTGACTCGTCTCCTGAGTTCTTTGGGTTTGGCAATCCTGGCGGTTCTCGTTCAGGGGTGTCCAATGTCCTGGCGGACGGCTTGTCCCGGTTCATTCCCCTGTCCATGGAATAGACGATCGACACTGACTCGTTCCGTTGGCTCTACCGGACGTTCCGGCCTCCAGAAGTAGATCTCTCTGCGTCGGCATGGTAGAGGCGTGTCCCGGTGTATGTGGCGCCCTTCCCCGACTGTGAAGCTGTCGGGGTCGATGAATCACGCAGGACTGGGTGAGGTGGTCCTCTTGGCACCTTTGTGGCTGGCCCAGCCTTGGTTTCAGGCGCTGCTTGCTCGGTGTCCCAACCCGAGGGTCTTCCCACGGCTCCACCTCTTTCAGGAGATTGGTCCTGCCCGTTACGAGGCTGGTTCGCTCTTCTCCTCGAGTCTTCACATCTGGTCTTTCTGACTTGAGTTTATGACCATTTGTATGGGGTGCAGGTGGCTTCATCTGCATGCTTCGTCTTGGCGGCAGTATGAGGTTTCCTGTCGGACCTTCCGGTTTTTCCTATCACTGCATAGGTGTGCTTCGGTCTCTGATAAGGTTGTTTTGTCCTTCCTGTTGTGGTTGTTTCAGGACCGTCATCTTATGCCGAATAATGTCGCCTCCTATCGTGCAGCGCTGGCAAAGCCGCTCCAGCTTGCGTTTGGTATTGATGTTATGTCTGCTCCATTCCGCTAGTTGTCTCCTGCGTTGTTTCACCTCCGGCCTGCTCATGCTTCGCCTGAGCCATCCTGGTCCTTGGACCAGGTGCTCTCTTTCCTCTCTTCTCTTCGGTTTGTGGTGTCCTCTTCGGTTCAGGATTGTTTTTCCAGGTCTCTTTTCCTGTTGGCATTGGCCTCTGGGGGGTCGGGTCGGGGAGCTTCATGCTCTCCTCCGGCGTTTCTGCTCCTTTGGTCCTGGTGGTAGATTTCTTCAGTTGCAGCCTTCTCCTTTTCTGGCAAAGAATGAGACTGCTGCTTTCCAGAGGAGTCCTTGGGTTGTTAATGCTTGGTTGGTCAGGCTGGGGGTGCATCATGTCTTATGTCCAGTTGCGGCTCTCCGCCATTATTTGCGCGCCACGGCTTCGATGGCTGGGGATGCGCTGTGTGTTGATCCGGTTTCCCTTTTTCCCTGCTCCCGGGCTCGGGTCTCTCAGGTCGTGCACAGGATTATTAGGCCTAGCCAGCCTGCGGTCTATCCTCGTGCCCATGACGTGCATAAGTTTGCTGCTTTGGCTGCTGTTTTTCACAACATATCTTGGGTTGACATTCGAGTCCTGATTTGGGGATCCCGGAGCTGGGGAGGATTTGACTTCGGGGGCTTGGGCCCCCTTTGACCCCGCTTGGGTGTTTGTGCCCTCTTTGCGGGGCTTATTGTTGCAGGGAGAAGGGCTTTCTTAGCCCCCCCTTCCCTGTATGAGTATGATTTGGGGTCTGCTCCTCCCCAGGTTTGGTTCCGGGTTCCCTTGGTTTCCCTCGGCTCCTTCCTTCCGAAGTTTTCTGACTCTTGTATCTCGCCTAAGAAGGTTCAGGAGGCGCTTGCTATGTACCTCCTGCGAGACCCAGATTTTGCCCCTGTTACGGATCCGTCCTCGTTTGAGTTCGGTTCTTCTTCCCCATATTGGGTGCGTTTGGAGGTTATGGAGTCTTCCTGTCTGGCAGACTGCCCATTCTTTTTGTTGGGGGTGTGGCATGGGCTCTGTCAAACCCACACGCTTAATTGACGAGAAACTTCTACTGTTCTTCAGGTTTACCTGGGGGGGGTGTGTGAAAGGGGCAACTTTGAGTGCCTCAATGCATGCTTGTTCACCCTTGTGCTTCTTCGGGATGTTGGCCTTGTGCAGCTGCACGTGCAGGTTCCCTCCCTTTCGGCGTCTTTGGTTGCTGAGGACTTGTGCACCCGTGGGCATTTCGCTTCAGTTTTGCACTTCTGTTCCCTTCTCGAGCTGTCCTTGGACTGACTTGAGGAGGATGTGGGGGTGTTGAGTGTCGGGCCTTCGTTTGGGGCACTGGGTTTAGCAGCTAGAATGTTGGCCGCACTGTTGAAGCTGTTTGCACCGATTATCAAGGAGGCGGTGTCTCTGTTCTTTGCTTCTCGCCTCGTGTACCAGCAGGCTGTGCTCGCTCTCTCTCTTTTTGGAATCTGTTTGGGTCCTGGCTCTTAGGTTTTCGTCACTGTATTGTCCATTGTTGTTTGCGGAGACTGCTGTCATGCAGTTTCTGAAGGCAGCTTTGTCTAGTGGTCTGCATCTCCAATCTTCCCCAATATCTTGGCATCACCCGTAAACATGTTCATATAGTTCTGTATTCCTTTTGGTAGATCGTTTATGTAGACAATGAACATTACTGGTGCAAAAACTGAATCCCTGTGGTACTCCACTAATACTCCCTGAGACTCCTCCCGTCAGGTACATTGTCTCTGATTACTCCCCTCATCTGTCTGTCAGTCAGAAAATTTTTCATTCATGTCAGAAGTCTCCCTCCACCCCTCCAACATGTTCCAGTTTCCAGAACAGCCTCTTGTGTGGGACTCTATCAAAAGCCTTTTTAGGTCCAGATAAACATTCAACCCAACCACGTCTTTCCTGTAGTATCTCTGTGGCTCTATCATAAAAACGAAGTGGATTTGTTACACAGGATCTTCCTGTTTGAAAGCCACACTGTCTGTCTGTTAGTATGTCATTAGGTGTTCAACCCATTTGGCTTTAGCTATTTTTTCAAGTGTTTTGATTATTACGCTTGTTAATGACATGGGTCTTTAATTTAGAGGTTCCTCTCGACTACCATTTTTATAAATTGGTACCATGTTTGCCTTTGTAAGATATATAGATAGTCCAAAAGGATGTCTGGAATATTAATTGGAATGGAATGCGCAGCTCAGTTGAATATTCTCGCAGCACCCATGGTGAAACTCCATCAGGTCCAACTACTTTATTTCTTTCTAGCTCCATGATTAATTTTTCCACTTCGTCTTGAGATACCTCCATGTATTCTGTGGCGTGTTCTAGGATTGGTGTTTGGTCCGGCTCTGAAATCCTCATTTTGTACACACGCTTTGGAACTGTTCATTTAGCATTTTACATATTTCTATTTTATTTTCAGTAGTCCTGTTCCCCATTCTCAATCTATGGATTTTATCGTTTACATGCAGCTTGCTTTTAATGAATTTATAGAAAAGGCCTGGATCTGTTTTACATTTGTCTGCTATACTTTTCTCAAAGTTCCTTTCTGCCTCTTTTCTCACTGCAGTGTAACTGTTTTTTGCTTGCTTGTAGTAATTACTAAAGTGTAGTTACAGGATTCGAGCTGCGCTTGTGGTGTCCCGTCTTCCAAGCACTCTTTGTCGTATAACGCTTTGAAATTACTAACGGTTTTGGCCTCCACCACTTTTTCACCTAACTTGATCCAACCGTTTACTGCTGTGTTTGCAAAAGTGAATTTTCTTATATTTCTTCGGCAGCTCTGTTTAGTTAGTTTAAATCTATGACCTCTTGTTCTTGAAGTTCCAAGTCAGGAATTCTTCCTAATCAATTTTATCGACTCCCGTTACTATTTTGTACGTAGTGATCATATCGCCGCTTTTTCTTCTATCTTCTAGTTTTGGCATATTTAATGCCTCTAACCTCTCCTTGTAGCTCTTACCCTTCAGTTCTGGGAGCTATTTAGTTGCATGTCTTTGTACCTTTTCCAGTTTGTGGATGTACTTCTTAAGATATGGGCACCACACAACTGCTGCATATTCTAGCGTTAGTGTAACAAAAGTCATGAACAATTTCTTTAGTATTTCACCATCCATATATTTAAAAGCAATTCTGGTATGAATGTTTGTGTGACTTCATTGTATATTTTGCAAAATTTGGCATACATCTCATTTACTTGTCTAGCAACAAGTCTATCCAATTAAACTCGTTAAAAAAATTCTATGTTTGCCATAATGTTCTTTCTTGAATAGTTTATCAACCTCGAGTTTATCAATTGTTTCAATGTCCCCATTCTCTTCTAGATTATATCGCAAAGCATATTTAATTTTTAACAGGACATGATCGCCTTTTCCCAAGGGAGGAAGGTAGTGGATGTCATATATCTCTTCTTCTTTCCTGGTGAATATTAGGTACAGTATTGATGGATCATCCCCTTCCCTCATTCTTGTGGCCTGCTTAACGTGTTGATACAGTACATGAACGTCTCCAGAATGAGGTTTACAAATCTGCCCATCCAAATGTCATCCAATATTTCTTCCAAGGCCTCCCAGTCTATTTACAGGTTTCTGAGCAGAAATATACAGTGGAGCCTCGATTAACGAATATAATCCGTTCCGGCACCTAGCTTGTCTTGTGAAACGCTCGTCTTGCGAAACAAATTTCTCCATTTAAAATAATGGATATAAAATTAATCCGTTCAACCCCTGAAAAACATCACTATGACATATTATAATGTAATTATGTATAATACATGTAATTATTATAAATGTTGTAATTTACTGTTTTCATTTGAACTTGAAACATATAATTGAATTTGTCCGAGAATTTGCGAAAACTGCACCACGTGGTTTGCTCGTCAATTGAGGCAAATTGTCCACGAGTGACTCGCTCATTACCTGAAATGCTCGTAGATGGAGATGCTCGTCACTCGAGGTTCCTCTGTACATGTTTGTGTATACTTATGAGGTACTGTTGGGCTGCAGTGAGAAATTATACTTATATCTGAATAAGAAGAATTATCAGGAGAAAGATTCTTACCAGAGTGGGGGACTAAATTCTAAATTTAGATTCTTATTAAATTCTTATCAGAATGAGGGACATGATGGTGACTGCAGCATCTATTGCCACCATAATGTTTGAAGTACAGTACAACCTCGATTCAACGTACTATATGGGACCAACCCCAGTTCGTTGGAGCGTTGGATTAGTTGCAAGAGGTGACCTTCAGGAGGCGTTTGTGTCAGTGTCTTTATTTTTCTTGTACACAATAAAAATGCATTATCATATTACATACTGTACCTATATATTACTTTTCTACTTAAAAATACTGTAATTCATAAATTTACGTTATTGTTGAAGTTATGTCTATCTTGAAGTTTCGTGAAGTTGTGAATGCTCTACAGTAAATACGTACTGCAGTGCATTATGCTGTTAGCACTGTGTTGATTAAAAGTAGTTCTGCTGTATGTTGAGTACTACAATACAGTTTATGAAAACTATTGTACACTAAAATTACTGCAACTTTAATTTTAACACTGTGTACACACTTAAATTTAACAATTGTTCTAACTGTTCATGCTGCACACGATGTTTTTAGATGTTTGCATCAGCTTTGCTGGTGCTCGCTGCTGCTGTGGGTTCAGCTGCTTCTGAGCTGGTGCTGGCTGCTGTTGTACCAGTGCTGGGTACAACTGTGCTTGTGCTGGGTGTGGCTGTTCTTGTGCTGGGTACAACTGTGCTTGTGCTGGGTACGGCTGTTGTACCAGTGCTGGGTACAACTGTGCTCGTGCTGGATACGACTGTTCTCGTGCTGGGTACGGCTGTTCTCGTGCTGGGTTCGGCTGTTCTCGTGCTTGGTACGGCTGTTCTCTTGCTGGGTACGGCTGTTCTCGTGCTTGGTACGGCTGTTCTCTTGCTGGGTACGGCTGTTCTCTTGCTGGGTATGGCTGTTCTCGTGCTGAGTACGGCTGTTCTTGTGCTGGGTACGGCTGTTCTCGTGCTGGGTACGGCTGTTCTCGTGCTGGGTACGGCTGTTCTCGTGCTGGGTACGGCTGTTCTTGTGCTGGGTACGGCTGTTCTCATGCTGGTTGATTTTCTGCTACTAGTTCTTGCAAAATATTGCTTCATTTTTGGCATTAACCCTTAACATGCTCGGGGTCTAATATCCTGCTATCCACACAGGCGCATGTCATTTTGAAAAAAAAAAAAATTTTTTTTTTTTTGCTAATCTGTTAAGTTCTGTTCACTGATCACGGGAAAAATAAAAAAAAATTCTATTGTACTTACTTTTGTTGCAATAGAGCCGAGAAGCTCGGTGATGACGTCACAATCTGCATGTTCGCTCATGCAGTACATGCCCGGGAGATGTTGCGCGCGGTCCTCAAACAGCCAGAGTTGCCACAAATATATTTTCGCGCTATTTATTTACAATGTCTAAGCGCATTTTATCTAATTTTTTTTCACTAATTGTGTTTCAAATACTGTTTGAACATATTTTGTATCAATAATTGTTGCATATTTGAGTATACACAGGCGCACACAAATGTTTTCAATTACGGCAATATAATATGTCATTACAGTCTATTATATTGTATGTTCTGCTTATATTTGTATATATTTACACACACGCACACGCTATCTGCTTATATGTTTACATATTTACACACTCGAACACGCTATACACACTTTGAAGCACACTTAGAAGATTTCTAGACTGTAGTAGTCATTGAAGCAGTCGACAGCACATAATGGGATACCACACGTTTCACACCATGTTTGCACAAGCTTCCGTTTCTTGTCTCTACGTGTCGTTGTTTTACACACATAGCAATCACGTTGGGCTATTGCACGCTTCACACCAGGTGGCAAATACTTAAGTTTGTGTGCTAGGAAGCCTTCAGTGTGAGCGAGGCGTGGAGTACCAGCATGCTGCAACAGTGGGTTTATGATGGGCCGCTGAATACCTGGGACATCTTTTGCAAACTTTCCTAATAACTGTATTGCAGCATCAAATACAAAGTCACGGAAAGTGGGCTTACGTCCAGTTCTCACAAGGTACATGTTGAAACAGTTCAGCATGCTCATGTCCACAAGATGGAAGAACACTTTTTTCGTCCACCTACATGTCTTCCGCACACACTCTGCAGTGCCAATCATCATGTCTGATTTATCAATCAACCGCATGTTGATATTATAGTCTAAAACACAGTCTGGCTTATATAGTGGTGCGTTTGTTTTATGGCTCACTTTCCCACTGTTCACCATTGTTCCATCATGAATTGTTGTCAACAAGTTCACCTCTCTTTTGTCTTTCCACCGAACTGACAGAATGTTATCACTTTTCCTTCTCTGACACTCACCAACTGCAATGTCGTTGTCAAACACAGGCATTTCCCTTCGTTGTGGCTTTACTGTACCAACCAATCCGGTTCTATTTTCTAGCAAGAACCGAGCTAGCAAGGGACTTGTATAGTAATTATCTGTGTATAAAATGTGTCCCTTGTTCATCCACGGAGCCATGATGGTCTTCACTACACTCCCCGAGAATCCATGTTCGTCGTTAACGGGAATGTCTACATCACTAGCCGAGTACAGAATCATGTGTAACACGTATCCTGTCTCACAATCACAAAGAACAAAAAATTTCAGGCCAAATCGGTTTCGTTTTGAGGGAATGTACTGTTTGAATGGAACACGTCCCTTGAAAAGTATGAGAGATTCATCAACCACCAGCTTCTGTGCTGGTACGTAAAAATCTCTGAATTTTCCAATAACATCGTTCATGTAGTGCCTCACTCGCCACAGTCTATCATCAGGTGTTCGGTCCTGAACACTTCCAAAATGTAGACACCTGAGGAGTATCTGAAACCTGTCTCGTGACATATATTTCCCGAATAAAGGTGTTGGTATTGTCTTGTCCTTGCTCCAATAGTCATTTATTGCATGTTTGTGACAGTGCTTCATCAACAAACAGAGTGCCAAAAACACATACATTTCCGCCACTGTGGTATTTTTCCAACGCTGCAGTCGTGAAAATTCTGTGATTTCCCTCTCAATCAGGTAAGCAGCATGCAGGTTCGTTTGGTGTACAATGTATTCCATGAGTGGTTCATCATAGAATGCTGTAAAATATTCCATCTCAGCCATGTCCTCACCTTGATTAGGGAAAAGGTTTGTAATCCCTACATCTTTATCGTCAAAGTGAGGAATATTAGGAATAAAATCGTCACCATCACTCCACTCAAGTACACCAGGCGTCCTGCGAGATGCAGAGGAAAGACGGCGAGGAAGCGATGCATACCGGCGACCAGGAGCTGAATACCGTCTGCGAGAAGCACGGCGGCTACGTGCACGTGAGGTGGGTGCACGTGAGGTGGGTGCACGTGAACACGAGGGTCTTGGTCCCTCATGTGGTGCCATGCGGTGGCGCTTGGCCGGGCGAGATGCTGCTGACGCGACAATTTCTCGCCCAGTTACACCACTGGTACCACCCACAGGCTACCTTGAGGCTACCTTGAGGTGCTTCCGGGGCTTAGTGTCCCCGCGGCCCGGTCGTCGACCAGGCCTCCTGGTTGCTGGACTGATCAACCAGGCTGTTAGACGCGGCTGCTCGCAGCCTGACGTATGAGTCACAGCCTGGTTGATCAGGTATTCACAGCCTGGTTGATCAGGTATCAGGCTCAATAAAACTTTGATCTGAGTCACTAAACCCAGAAAAGGAGTCACCTCCCTCTGACTCGTCACCCTCAAACAGAAAATATCCACAGGAACTGTGAGGTCGTGGTAGAATTGGGGTAGAAAATGGGCGAGGAGGCATGGGAGAGCGTATAGGCCTCGCCATGGCATGGCGGTCATTCTCACTTTCACTGCTGCTGCTACTATCACCCGACAACTGTGTATAATCCTCATCGTTGTCTGAATCGTCAAACACACTTTCTTCACCTTCAGAGAATAATTCGTGGGCTATTTGCTCTGGGGTGAGGAACTGAGTGGTGCGTGCCCGTGAGGCGTTTGACCGTGCGCTCGCCATGGTGACTCTCGCTAAACTGAGGCCTCCCATGCCATCAAATCGTGAGCTGGATTTTTTTTCAAAATGGCCGCTGTTTACTAGAGCCCCTGGGCAGCGTATGGGACCCCCAGCTACACCGCGGGCCATTCAAATCGTGCGCGGTACCCATACACTTCATATGAAGTGAAGCGCAGTTGACTGGTAAAACGATTTACACTTCATATGAAGTGATGCGCACTTTAAGGGTTAATAAGGCACTATTAGTAAGCCCCTGAGACATTTTGTTTTATAACCAAAGAGCTGTAGTAAAAAATGGTCAATTCCACGATTATTTTTCCACCGGCGGATAAATACTGTACATCAATCGCAGACAAAGCTAAGGGCACTGGGTGCATACTGTACGAACGCAGACCAAGTCTATACGTACACCCTTCAGTAGGCTGGTGTTTAAGCCTGATCCAGTAACATAAATTTCTCTTAAATATTCTATTTACATCAAATTATATATTTTTGGGTTATATATTTAGTTTAGCAACATTATTACAATAATAAGAGCTATAAAAATACTTATTTTGGAACTGATTTATTAATTTTATTATTTTGAAGCCGTAGGTCACTGAACTGTGGCGACGAAATCGAACAAAACACTGCTTGGTGTTGTGTTCGATTTCCAGTAACATATATTTCTCTCAAATATTCAATTTACATCAAATTATATATTTTTGGGTTACATATTTAGTTTAGCAACATTATTACGATAATAAGAGCTATAAAAAATACTTACTTTGAAACTGATTTATTAATTTTATTATTTCGAAGCCGTAGATCGCTGAACTGTGGCGACGAAATCGAACACAAGCATGGTGTTGTATGGACAGGGATTAGACCTGTCCACTTGTGCTGGAGTTGTGCTGCCAATAACATGAATAATTTCTCAAATAGGAGATATCTATCTTATTACAGTATATTTTTGGTTTTATTTAGTTTAGTTTAATTAGGATAATAAAGAGTTATTAAAACACCAGTTTTAGAAATGATTTATTAATGTGAAACGTTCAAAGCCATGGGTCACTGAACTATAACAACACAGACGAAAGTGAGTGAAACCTCACTGTAAAGTGAGGTTTACAGTACAGTATTCCCTTATCTGTCCACCCTCACTCGTCTTGTTTCATCACAGAAAATGCATATAAGAAGATTTCAACATATTAGCTAGCTATTCACGCTTCAGCCTTTAAATTAATTTACAAAGATACGTGTGCCACAAATCGGTGAACGAAAATCATTGAAACTCAGTCGTTCACTTGTGTGGACGACTCTGGCTGGTGTTTAGTTTATATGCGTCACTTCTTGTGGACCATTCTGGCTGGTGTTTGGTTCATATGATTCACTTGTTGTGTGGTCCACTTGTGTGATCCAACTTGTCTTATGAAGGAATTATTAATTGTAATCTGTGATAGAATGAAACAGTTTTCCACCACTCTGTGAACTCTGTCCCAACATCGTAAGCTTGTGGACCACTTGTGGTCCACTTGTGTGGTCCACTTGTGTGGTCCTCTTGTGTGGTCCATTTGTGTGATCCAACTTGTCATATGAAGGAATTATTAATTGTAATCTGTGATGGTATGGTAAAGTTTTCTACCACTGTGAACTCTGTCCCAACATCGTAAGCTTGTGGACCACTTGTGGTCCACATGTGCGGTCCACTTGTGTGGTCCACTTGTGTGATCGAACTTGTCATATGAAGGAATTAATAATTGTAATCTGTGATAGAATGTGAAAGTTTTCCACCAGTCTGTTAACTCTGTCTCGATGTCGTAAGCAAATCCGAACATCCCCCGCTTCGGTGAACCATTGTTCGTCGAACCTGGTGAATAAATCCGGCCTGAAAAGCGTGCGAACTAGCCGGAGATTCGTTGAATCGGGGTACGTTGAATCGAGGTTGTACTGTACTTTACTCCAGGCATTTGAAATACAACTCCACTTGGGTGCCAAAATTGCTAATTCTCTGAAAGGAACTGGAGGCAGTAACCCACTAGCTTCCCTTCAGTTTTATGAAATCTCAGTTGACACCACATATGCTGAGAGACCCATCTATGTACAAATATGGGTGTAGGCTCTGGTGTCCACATCAATTGATTTCTTGATATGTACCCATGATATAGCAGTGGACTTCACTTGGGGAGTGGTATGTAGTTAACACAAAAAGGACCATTTCCCCTCCCTGCGGACACATGTAACACTTCACCCCTCTTCACAACCCCCCCATCACCACCTGGTGTATGCTGACTGGCCTCATATTGCAGTAATGAATATAATAAAACTAGAGGCTCAGAACATAAGCCATTTAATATCTCCAAGACTTCTGTTTTGCAACTAGCATTTGCTTTTTAGATGTCTGAATATTTAACCAGTCATCATCACTAATTTCTTTCTAATTGAGAGTCTGGGTTGAGAGTTAGATGCCCCAGCCACAGCATATATCATGGTGAAGAGGGAGTTGAAGTGTCCCTAGAGTGACTTTCTCTGCTGTAGTGACACCATCAGTATTGTCCCTTTGGGAGTAGCAAGTTACACTTGAAATGGATTTAGCAGTTGGCATAGGGGGACCCTACTTCTGATGCCTCTGTTCACCTAACAGTAAATAGTTATGTGGGAGTTAGCCAACTGTTGTGGGTTGCATACTGGGGAATTTTAGTAAGTGGTCTAATATGACCTCAATAAGCTGAACAGATTTCCTGGTATAACAATATGAAACTCTTTGCACCACTACTTTTTAGATACCAATATGTATTTGGTACACTCACTCCAAATTTCTATACCAATTAATTTTTGTTCCATGCTTTACCTAAATATTCCTACCATTTTTCCGTCAATTTTTCACTTCAACGCGTTTTCCAGAGTTTTTGTTGTGTAGAACGATTTCTTGCCATCCCTTCAGTTATATGCTACTTATGATTGTCTTCTTGCCATCCCTTCAGTTATATGAGGTAGTTATCTGAGGCATTGAAGAAAAACAGAATGCTGATGTGATATACATGGACTTCGCAAAGGCTTTCGATAAATGTGACCATGGCGTGATAGCACACAAAATGAAGTCAATGGGAATAACCGGTAAAGTAGGACGCTGAATATTCAGTTTTCTGTCAACAAGGACTCGGCGAATAACGGTCAACCATATAAAATCTAGTTCGAGAGCAGTTAAAAGCTCTGTACCTCAGGGTACAGTCCTTGCACCGCTGCTTTCCCTTATTCTCATATCAGATATAGACAAAAATACAAGTCACAGCTTTGTATCATCCTTTGCAGATGACACAAAAATCAGTATGAAAATTACCTCGGCTGAAGACATTGAAAAACTTCAAGCTGATATTAATAAAGTTTTCGACTGGGCATCAGAAAATAACATGATGTTTAACAGTGATAAATTCCAGGTACTCAGGTACGGTAAAAATGAGGACCTTGAACATAATACAGGGTACAAAACACAATCAAATGTGCCCATAGTAGGAAAACAGCATGTAAAGGATTTGGGAATAATGATGTCTGACGACCTAACGTTTAGGGAGCATAACCAAGCAAATATTGCAACAGCCAGAAAAATGATAGGATGGATTACAAGAACTTTCAAATCCAGGGATCCCATCACAATGGTTGTACTCTTCAAGTCACTTGTGTTGTCCCATCTTGAGTACTGCTTAGTACTCACTTCCCCCTTCAGAGCAGGAGAGATTGCTGAAATAGAGGGAATACAGAGAACATATACGGCACGTATAGACGCGATAAAGCACCTAAATTATTGGGATCGTCTCAAAGCTCTCCACATGTACTCTTTAGAAAGGAGACGAGAGAGATATCAGATAATATACACCTGGAAGATACTGGAGGGCCAAGTACCAAATCTACAGAGTAAAATAACAACGTACTGGAGTGAACGATATGGAAGACAATGCAGAATAGAACCAGTGAAGAGCAGGGGTGCCATAGGCACAATCAGAGAACACTGTATAAACATCAGAGGTTCACAGTTGTTCAACACCCTCCCAGCGAGCATAAGAAATATTGCCGGAACAACCATTGACATCTTCAAGAGGAAACTAGATTTATTCCTCCAAGGAGTGCCGGACCAACCGGGCTGTGGTGGGTATGTGAGCCTGCGGGCCGCTCCAAGCAACAGCCTGGTGGACCAAACTCTCACAAGTCAAGCCTGGCCCCTGGCCGGGCTTGGGGAGTAGAAGATCTCCCAGATCCCCATCAACCAGGTATCAACCAGGTATCATATGCTACTTATGATTGTCTTCCTGCCATCTCTTCATTTATATGCTATTTATGATTGACTTCTTGTCATGGTGGAGGAAGAGCTTGGACATGGGGAAGATACCAGATGTGCTTAAATCAGCAAACATAGCCCCCTCTACACAAAAGGTTTGCCACCAGACTAGTACCCGGGCTGAGAGGTATGAGCTACGAGGAAAGACTACGGGAATTAAACCTCACTTCGTTGGGAGACAGAAGAGTTAGGGGGGACATGATCACCACATTCAAGATTCTCAAGGGAATCAACAGGGTAGATAAAGACAGGTTATTTCACACAAGGGGCACACGCACTAGGGGACACAGGTGGAAACTGAGTGCCCAAATGAGCCACAGAGATATTAGAAAGAACTTTTTTAGTGTCAGAGTGGTTGACAAATGAAATGCATTAGGAAGTGATGTGGTGGAGGCTGACTCCATACACAGTTTCAAGTGTAGCCAAAGAGCCAGAGCTCAACCCCCGCAAGCACAATTAGGTGAGTACAAAGGAGGGTGCAAAGCATTGACAAAGAATTATAGACAAGTTCCACTAACGTCCCACATAATAAAAGTATTTGAGAGAGTGATCAGGAGTCAGGTCACTAGTTTCATGGAAACCAATGACCTCCACAACCCAGGCCAACATGGATTTAGAGTGGGAAGATCATGCCTCTCACAGCTACTTGACCACTATGACAAAATCATTGAGGCATTAGAAGAAAACAGAATGCAGATATGGTATACACAGACTTTGCAAAGGCATTCGTTAAATGAGACCATTGAATGATAGCACACAAAATGAGGTGAATGGGAATAACTTGTAAAGTAGGACACTGGATACTCGGTTTTCTGTCGAACAGAGCACAAAGGGTAACAGTCAACCATATAAAATAGAGTCCAAGCTCAGTTAAAGGCTCTGTACCACAGGGTACAGTCCTTGCACCACTGCTTTTCTTTATTCTCATATCAGATATAGACGCAAATACAAGTCACGTCTTCGTATCATCCTTTGTAGATGACACAAAAATCAGCATGAAAATTACCTCTGTTGAAAACATTGAAAAATTACTAGCAGATATTAATCAAGTTTTCGACTGGGCAGCAGAAAATAACATGATGTTTAACCCTTATACTGCGCCACACGTCACTCGACGTGTTGAGTAACGTGCGCAAAAGTGCGCATCACGTCATATGTGTTGGAGTACTACGCAAGATTTAAACGGCCCGTTCGGATACACGAGGTTCACCTCACCTTCGTCAGGGCTCTTATAAACAGAAGCCATTAAAAAAAAATCATGGGCAACATTCCCGGGTGTGAGAGCCTCGGTACTGAGTGATCCACCAAGACTGGCGCACGCAGCATGAGCTCACATCACTGCTGTTCAGCTTGTGACCATAGCATTGCCTAAAAATGTCAAAATATATATGTACATGCTATTATTTAGAGGTGATAGTATTACAGAAGACCCCTGACTGATTAAAATAACCAGGATTCTGATAATAGCATGATTGTTGTGATAATTAGCGCTGTAGTGGGAGGAGTAATCTTGGTGGGGAGGGAGGTAGCGTTGTCTGCTGACTCTGTGTGACCACCTTTTACTGTCTGGACTCACTATACCAGCTTAGTGGTTCACTATAGTGAACAAAACATGCAGATACCTGGTTGATACCTGGTTGATGGGGTTCTGGGAGTTCTTCTACTCCCCAAGCCCGGCCCGAGGCCAGGCTCGACTTGTGAGAGTTTGGTCCGATAGATACTTACTTAGATACTTACTTAGAGATACTTATATATAACATCTGTATATAGTAAATAAAAGCAAAAACAATATGGTTGGAGGAGAATGTTGGAGAGTCAGGTGAGGGGAGGGAATGGCGGCCAGTGGCTGGCTGGCTGGTGTGCCGGCCACTACTTGCTACTTTTTGACTCAACATACCAACTTAGTGGTTCATTATGGTGAACACAAATGTAGATACTTATATATAACATGTATATATAGTGTAATACCAGCAAAAGGAGTGTTGGGAGAAGCCATTTTGGTGAGGGAGGTGGCGACATCTACATGACTTGTCATGCTGGGGTAAGGGTGGCCACTATGCTCTTTGGGCACTATACTGGCTTAGTTGAACAGTTATGGTGAACAAATCATGTAGATACTTATATATTATGTGTGTATATAGGGTAATAACACAAACAGTATACCTTTTATACTGTATAAAGGTGCAAAGACATGCTACTAAGTGGCTCCCAGAACTGAAGGGCAAGAGCTACAAAGAGAGGGTAGAGGCATTAAATATGCCAAAACTGTAAGACAGAAGAAAAAGAGGTGATATGATCACAACATACAAAATAATAACAGGAATTGATAAAATCGATAGGGAAGATTTCCTGAGACCTGGAACTTTAAGAACAAGAGGTCAGAGATATAAACTAGCTAAACACAGATGCCGAAGAAATATAAGAAAATTCACTTTTGCAAACAGAGTGGTAGACAGATGGAACAAGTTAGGTGAGAAGGTGGTGGAGGCCAAGACCATCAGTAGTTTCAAAGCATTATATGACAAAGAGTGCTGGGAAGACGGGATACCACGAGCGTAGCTCTCTTCCTGTAATTACACTTAGGTAATTACTGGAAGGAGGAATGTTAGTGCGTCTGGCCTTGAACCAGGGAGGGAGGGAGGGAGGGAGCATCAGTTGTGTGTGGCCACCTGTTACTGTCTGCCATCACCATACAAAATTAGTGGCTCTCTATGGTGAATACAAATGTAGACACTTGTATATAACGTGTTTATATAGTGTAATAACAGCAAAAGAAGTGTTGGGAGAAGCCATTTTGGTGAGGGAGATGGCATCATCTTCCTGACTTGTCATGCTGTGTAAGGGTGGCCACTTATGCTCTTTGGGCACTATACCAGCTTAGGTGAATAGTTATGGTGAACAGAACATGTAGATACTTATATATAATGTCTGTATATGGTGAATAAAAGCAAAAACAGTATGGTGGGAGGAGGAAGTTGGTGAGGGAGGGAGTGGTGGCGAGTGGCTGGCTGGCAGATGTGGCGTCACTCCTCATTGCTTTTTGACTCACAATATCAACTTGGTGGTTCGTTATGGTGAACAAAGCATGCAGATACTTATACATAACCTGTGTATATAGTGTAATAACCAACAAAGTATTTGTTTAATGTTTTATGAACATAATAATTGAATCAGCAATGTGCACACCATTATTTTGAATACAGCGATAATTCACACATTTTATTATATAAATATATCATACTACACACTATTGAATAATATCACAGCAAAAGTAAATGAAGAAAAAATCAATCAAGAGAGACATTGAAATAATTAAGTGATTATATCTTTGTGGCAATTCCCTCCTGACAGTTGGGGTGAAGCAGAATGCACCCGACGCTTGCTGAGTCAGCACCTCTTTTTTTTTTTTTTTTTTGCCAGACTTCCCCGCCCTATTGCGGCCAAAATATGCCACTTACGATTTTTTTTATTATTTTTCCCGTGATCAGGGAACACAAATTAACAGGTTTATAAGAAAAACTAATTTTTTAAATTTATATTTTTATGCGCCTGTGGGTGACAAAGGCCAAATAGCCCAGAACAGCTTGGGAGGTTAACAGTGATAAATTCCAGGTACTCAGGTACGGTAAAAATGAGAACTTTAAACATAATACAGGGTACAAAACACAATCAAATCTGCCCATAGTAGGAAAACAGCATGTAAAGGATTTGGGAATAATAATGTCTGACGGCCAAACGTTTAGGGAGCATAACCAAGCAAATGTTGTGTCAGCCAGAAAAATGATAGGATGGATTACGAGAACTTTCAAATCCAGGGATCCCATCATAATGGTTGTACTCTTCAAATCACTTGTGTTGTCCCATCTTTAGTACTACTCAGTACTCACTTCCCCCTTCAGAATAGGAGAGATTGCTGAAATAGAGGCAATGCAGATAACATATACGGCATACATAGACACAATAAAGCACCTAAATTACTGTGATAGTCTCAAACCTCTCCAAATGTACTCACTTGAAAGAAGACGAGAGAGATATAAAATAATATACACGTGGAAATTACTGGAGGGCCAGGTCCTAAATCTACACAGTAAAATAACAACATACTAGAGTGAACGATATGGAAAGAAAATGCAGAACTGAACCAGTGAAGAGCAGGGGTGCCATAAGCAACATCAGAGAACACTGTGTAAACAGCAGAGGTCCACGGTTGTTCAACGTCCTCCCAGCGAGTATAAGAAATATTGCTGGAACAACCATGGACATCTTCAAGAGAAAACTAGATAGTTTTCTTCAAGAAGTAGCGGACCAACTGGGCTGCTGTGGATATGTGTTCCTGCGGGCCGCTCCAAACAACAGCCTGATGGAGCAAACTCTCGCAAGTCAAGCCTGTCCTCGGGCCGGGCTTGGGGAGTAGAACTCTCAGAACCCCATCCAGCAGGTAGCCCTTCATTTATATGCTACTTATAATTATCTTCTTGCCGTCCCTTCATTAATATGCTACTTATAATTGTCTTCTTGCCGTCCCTTCATTTATGCGTTACTTGTAACGATCATCTACTGAGCGTGTCTTTCGTCAGCTTCTTGTTAAGCTCTGGTTATTGTGTTATCATCATCTATTGAACGTGTTGTTCTTTGGTCTCTGGTTCCATGTTGTACACTTTCCTTTTTCTTTTCTCTGTTTTTTACTTTTTTACTTGAGTTTATAGTATTGATAATAAATTAATATTTTGTATGAATTCTACATTTAGTCATTAATTTGCTGCATAAATTTGTGTTGTTTTCCTCATTGATATTTATTACTAATCTTATAATATATTAGAGTGCTGTCTTGCATTTTTTTTTTTTTTTTTGATGGGGGATTTTATTGAACAAGTTTGTTTTGATTGTGTTAATTGTTTAAAAAAAAAAAAAGAGCACTGAATATAATGAAATTCCTCTTTTTGGATGAGCCCTTATGGCTCCCTGAAGCAATCTCACTGAGATGGCTCCCAACTACTAGGTCACATCAGCCACGGAGCTCCGACCTACCGTCCCCCAGAGCCAGAACCTGGCCACCCACACAGAGCCACAGAGAGTAGGTGACACTCTGCCACCCCACTGGGAAAGCATTCACAGTGTCAGCACACTAGTACAAATTACTGCTGGGTTCAAAAGAACTGAAGCCTCAAAAATTGCCAAACAAACTCCAAACTATTTAAACAATGATCAACCCTCGAAACTAGCTGAAGCTCTTTTGAACTAAACTACGCCCCCCCCCTCCTACCCCGGTGCCCAAATAACCAGAGTTCCCCCCAACGCTCCCAAACCAGTTCTGGAGATGTAAAACCACAACCACCAAAACTGGTATAGGGTGTAAGGGAGCCAATGGGGCTCATTCAGAAAGAGTTATCTCATTTCATTCAATACTGGCTTTCTGAGGGAGCTGCTTGGGGCTCCCTGAAGCTAACTAACCACAGGGCAGCAACCAGGGAGTAGAAGAGACTGTGACAAAGGCAAGACCTCTGATTGAGAGAAACGGCCTAAGGCAATACAGGCATGATGAGACGCAGTGACATTGACCAAGTGCCAGGCTGCCAAGATCCCATTAGACCCCTTAAACTCCCCTGTGCC
Source organism: Procambarus clarkii (assembly GCF_040958095.1). Classification (NCBI taxonomy): domain Eukaryota; kingdom Metazoa; phylum Arthropoda; class Malacostraca; order Decapoda; family Cambaridae; genus Procambarus; species Procambarus clarkii. The sequence goes on from NC_091163.1 coordinate 42,710,060, forward strand.
TAAATGTCAGAGTGGGACATGTTGGCAAAGACAGCCACAAATACAGTATACAGTACTTCCCAACATGATGGTCATGAAGGTAGATAGCAGGCTGGCTAGGTTAATAACATTATGGATGACCTGGAAATGGGAGCTTTAGAACAGGGGGGGGGAGCCAAGGAGACAGGATCAACCCACAAAGCCTCCATAGAGGCAATATTGGTGGCATGAAGGTAGCAGCAAAGAACTACCACCAAACACAACAAATCATTAACCTCCAGCCGAAGTAATCAAACACCAATCACCAAAAGCCCCTGCCGAATACCAACCAACTCATTCTTCACCAGAAAAGAAAAAGGCTGCAAATGAACAAAATGACACGGCCATATGAGGAGAATCTCCCTGCCTCTGAAGAAGAGCATGACGCTCTCCAACCCAACAACTAGAGGTGAGAGCCAACAGAAAAACCACTTCTAAAAAAAGTTCCAGACTGAAGGGGAAGCCAGAAGCCAAGAGGAAGAAAGAAAGAAAGACAAGGAAACAGACAAGTGACCAAGGTGATGCAGGAGGAGCATAAGCAAGCTGGAGGTGAAACAGAGCACCAGCCAACTTATGGAATGGTTTGAAGAAATATCAATAGTGAACTCGAGCAACAACGGGTCTGTCAATGCCAAACAATAAGAGTTGACAATATGAGGCATGAGATGCCAGTCAAGAGATGACTAAGAAGGGAAAGCACAACCTGAACAGAGACAGGAAAAAGAAGACAGAGGGAGCAAAACAGGTAAAATGGGAGCCAAGTGACCCCATACTGCTGCCTCGAGGACAAACACTGGTGGGACACCATTAACCCAGCCTCATGCTTGCCATACAAATGGTCAAAGAGACGACTCAGAATGTGTAGAGGGACGATGGGAACAGTACGTGGAGGGACGATGGGAACAGTACGTGGAGGGACGATAGGAACAATACATGGAGGGAAGATAGGAACAATATGTGGAGGGAAGATAGGAACAATACATGGAGGGAAGATAGGAACAATATGTGGAGGGAAGATAGGAACAATACATGGAGGGAAGATAGGAACAATATGTGGAGGGACGATGGGAACAGTACGTGGAGGGACGATGGGAACAGTACGTGGAGGGACGATAGGAACAATACATGGAGGGAAGATAGGAACAATATGTGGAGGGAAGATAGGAACAATATGTGGAGGGAAGATAGGAACAATATGTGGAGGGAAGATAGGAACAATATGTGGAGGGAAAATAGGAACAATATGTGGAGGGAAGATAGGAACAATATGTGGAGGGAAGATAGGAACAATACATGGAGGGAAGATAGGAACAATACATGGAGGGAAGATAGGAACAATACATGGAGGGAAGATAGGAGCAGTACGTGGAGGGAAGATAGGAACAATACATGGAGGGAAGATAGAAACAATATGTGGAGGGAAGATAGGAACAATACATGGAGATAAGATAGGAACAATACATGGAGGGAAGATAGGAACAATACATGGAGGGAAGATAGGAACAATACATGGAGGGAAGATAGGAGCAGTACGTGGAGGGAAGATAGGAACAATACATGGAGATAAGATAGGAACAATACATGGAGGGAAGATAGGAACAGTACATGGAGATAAGATAGGAACAATACATGGAGGGAAGATAGGAACAGTACATGGAGGGAAGATAGGAACAATACATGGAGGAAAAATAAGAACAATACGTGAAGGGAAGATAGGAACAATACTAAAGGAAAGGGAGGAACAATACGTGGAGAGAAGATAGGTACAATACATGGAGGGAAGGTAGGAACAATACGTGGAGGGAAGATAGGAACAGTACATGGAGAGAAGATAGGAACAATACGTGGAGGGAAGATAGGAACAATACGTGAAGGAAAGGGTGGAACAATACGTGGAGGGAAGATAGGAACAATACGTGAAGGAAAGGGTGGAACAATACGTGGAGGGAAGATAGGAACAATACGTGAAGGAAAGGGTGGAACAATACGTGGAGGGAAGATAGGAACAATACGTGAAGGAAAGGGTGGAACAATACATGGAGGGAAGATAGGAACAATACATGGAAGGAAGGTAGGAACAATACATGGAGGGAAGATAGGAACAATACGTGAAGGAAAGGGAGGAACAATACATGGAGGGAAGATAGGAACAATACATGGAGGAAAAATAAGAACAATACATGAAGGGAAAGTATAAAAAATACGTGGAGAGTAGGTATTAACAATATATGTGAAGGGAAGAATGGAACTAAAGATGATATAAAGTGTGGAGCATTACAGAAGGGTGAACATGAGAAGGGTGGAACAATACATAAAGAGAATAACAAAATGTGAAGGGAAAGGAGAAACATGTGAACAAAAGGATGGAACAGTACACGAAGAGAAGGGTGGAACAATATGATAGTATGGATGGAACAATATGAAGGGATTAGTAGGGAAGGGATGGATATGTGAAGGGCAGGGTGGAACAGTATGAAGGGAAAAGTGGGATATATGAAGAAAAGATGGAATAATGTATACAAATGGAAAGGTTGAACAATATATTCAAAGGGATGGATGGAACAGTATATGAAGAGAAAATGGAACTATATATGAAGAGAAGGGTGGAACAGTATTTATGAATGGATGAAACAATATAAGAGAAGAGAAGAAGAGGAACAATATTTAAAAGGAAGGGTGGAGTGATTTGTAGTGAGGAGTGGAATGGTATATGAAGGGAAAGGTTGGAGTGTAGGATGGAATGGGTGGATCCATATGAAGGGATGGGTGGATCCATATGAAGGGATGGGTGGATCCATGTGATGGGATGGGTGGATCCATATGAAGGGATGGGTGGATCCATATGAAGGGATGGGTGGATCCATATGATGGGATGGGTGGATCCATATGATGGGATGGGTGGATCCATGTGATGGGATGGGTGGATCCATGTGATGGGATGGGTGGATCCATGTGATAGGATGGGTGGATCCATGTGATGGGATGGGTGGATCCATGTGATGGGATGGGTGGATCCATATGAAGGGATGGGTGGATCCATATGAAGGGATGGGTGGATCCATATGAAGGGATGGGTGGATCCATGTGATGGGATGGGTGGATCCATGTGATGGGATGGGTGGATCCATATGAAGGGATGGGTGGATCCATATGAAGGGATGGGTGGATCCATATGAAGGGATGGGTGGATCCATATGAAGGGATGGGTGGATCCATATGAAGGGATGGGTGGATCCATATGATGGGATGGGTGGATCCATATGAAGGGAAGAGTGGATCCATATGGAGGGAAGAGTGGATTCATATGAAGGGAAGAGTGGATCCATATGAAGGAATGGGTGGATCCATATGAAGGGAAGAGTGGATCCACATGAAGGGATGGGTGGATCCATATGAAGGGAAGAGTGGATCCATATGAAGGGATGGGTGGATCCATATGAAGGGAAGAGTGGATCCATATGAAGGGAAGAGTGGATCCATATGGAGGGAAGAGTGGATCCATATGAAGGGAAGAGTGGATCCATATGGAGGGAAGAGTGGATCCATATGAAGGGAAGAGTGGATCCATATGGAGGGAAGAGTGGATCCATATGAAGGGAAGAGTGGATCCATATGAAGGGAAGAGTGGATCCATATGGAGGGAAGAGTGGATCCATATGAAGGGAAGAGTGGATCCATATGAAGGGATGGGTGGATCCATATGAAGGGAAGAGTGGATCCATATGAAGGGAAGAGTGGATCCATATGGAGGGAAGAGTGGATCCATATGAAGGGAAGAGTGGATCCATATGAAGGGATGGGTGGATCCATATGAAGGGAAGAGTGGATCCATATGAAGGGAAGTGTTCAACAATATATGAAGGTGTGGAACAATGTATGAGGAGGTGGGGACCAATGTATGGTGTGGAACAAGGTATAAAGAGAGGAGTGAAACAATGTATGGAGGTATGGAACAATGTATGAAGGGAGGTGTGGAACAATGAATGAAGGGAGGTGTGGAACAATGAATGAAGGGAGGTGTGGAACAATGTATGAAGGGAGGTGTGGAACAATGTATGAAGGGAGGTGTGGAACAATGTATGGAGGGAGATGTGGAACAATGTATGAAGGGAGGTGTGGAACAATGTATGAAGGGAGGTGTGGAACAATGTATGGAGGGAGATGTGGAACAATGTATGAAGGGAGGTGTGGAACAATGTATGAAGGGAGGTGTGGAACAATGTATGAAAGGAGGTGTGGAACAATGTATGGAGGGAGATGTGGAATAATGTATGAAGGGAGGCGTGGAACAATGTGTGAAGGGAGGTGTGGAACAATGTATGGAGAGGTGTGGAACAATGTATGGAGGTGGGGAACAATGTATGAAGGGAGGTGTGGAACAATGTATGAAGAGAAGTGTGGAACAATGTATGAAGGGAGGTGTGGAACAATGGAGAGAGGTGTGGAACAATGTATGGAGGTGGGGAACAATGTATGAAGGGAGGTGTGGAACAATGTATGAAGAGAAGTGTGGAACAATGTATGAAGGGAGGTGTGGAACAATGTATGGAGAGAGGTGTGGAACAATGTATGGAGAGAGGTGTGGAACAATGTATGAAGACAGGTGTGGAACAATGTGTGAAGGGAGGTGTGGAACAATGTGTGAAGGGAGGTGTGGAACAATGTATGAAGGGAGGTGTGGAACAATGTATGGAGGTGGGGAACAATGTATGAAGAGAGGTGTGGAACAATGTATGAAGAGAGGTGTGGAACAATGTATGAAGGGAGGTGTGGAACAATGTATGAAGGGAGGTGTGGAACAATGTATGAAGAGAGGTGTGGAACAATGTATGAATGGAGGTGTGGAACAATGTATGAATGGAGGTGTGGAACAATGTATGAAGAGAGGTGTGGAACAATGTATGAAGGGAGGTGTGGAACAATGTATGAAGAGAGGTGTGGAACAATGTATGAAGAGAGGTGTGGAACAATGTATGAATGGAGGTGTGGAACAATGTATGAAGAGAGGTGGGGAACAATGTATGAAGGGAGGTGTGGAACAATGTATGAATGGAGGTGTGGAACAATGTATGAAGTGTGGAACAATGCACATGAAAAGAAGAATGGAACAGTATATATGTGGGGGAACAATATAGATTTAGGGGTCCCGGTATAGATTTAGGGGTCCCGGTATAGATTTAGGGGTCCCGGTATAGATTTAGGGGTCCCGGTATAGATTTAGGGGTCCCGGTATAGATTTAGGGGTCCCGGTATAGATTTAGGGGTCCCGGTAGTACAGTTGGGTTCGTTCTCAACGCACAATCGAGAATTCCAGATTCGAATTCCTGGGCGGGACGGAAATGGTTGGGCACATTTCCTTTTACCTAATGCCTCTGTTCACCTAGCAGTATGTATGTATTCAGGAGTTAGTCAGCTTCTTGTGGGGTGGCATCCTGGGTGGGGTCAGTAATTACACCTGGGGGGGGTGGGGGGAGGGGAACCTCGATATAAGCCTAACATTTATGAATACACCCTGGCTGCCTGTCCCCCAACAGAATGAATTATTATTATTATTATTATTATTATTATTATTATTATTATTATTATTATTATTATTATTATTAAATGAAGGAACATTGAACAATGTAAAAAAATAATGGAACCATTTGTAAAGGAAAGAGTGGAACAATATATGAATGGCAGTGGAACAATATATGAATGGCAGTGGAACAATATATGAATGGGTAGTGGAACAATATATGAATGGTAGTGGAATATATGAATGGCAGTGGAACAATATATGAATGGTAGTGGAACAATATATGAATGGTAGTGGAACAATATATGAATGGTAGTGGAACAATATATGAATGGTAGTGGAACAATATATGAATGGTAGTGGAACAATATATGAATGGCAGTGGAACAATATATGAATGGGTAGTGGAACAATATATGAATGGCAGTGGAACAATACATGAATGGTAGTGGAACAATATATGAATGGTAGTAGAACAATATATGAATGGTAGTGGAACAATATATGAATGGTAGTGGAACAATATATGAATGGCAGTGGAACAATATATGAATGGTAGTGGAACAATATATGAATGGTAGTGGAACAATATATGAATGGTAGTGGAACAATATATGAATGGGTAATGGAATATATGAATGGCAGTGGAACAGTATATGAATGGTAGTGGAACAATATATGAATGGTAGTGGAACAATATATGAATGGTTGTGGAACAATATATGAATGGTAGTGGAACAATATATGAATGGTAGTGGAACAATATATGAATGGGTAGTGGAACAATATATGGATGGCAGTGGAACAATATATGAATGGTAGTGGAACAATATATGAATGGTAGTGGAACAATATATGAATGGTAGTGGAACAGTATATGAATGGGTAGTGGAACAATATATGAATGGTAGTGGAACAATATATGAATGGGTAGTGGAACAATATATGAATGGCAGTGGAACAATATATGAATGGTAGTGGAATATATGAATGGTAGTGGAACAATATATGAATGGTAGTGGAACAATATATGAATGGTAGTGGAACACTATATGAATGGTAGTGGAACAATATATGAATGGTAGTGGAACAATATATGAATGATAGTGGAACAATATATGAATGGTTGAATGGAACAATATATGAATGTAGTGGAACACTATATGAATGGTAGTGGAACAATATATGAATGGTTGAGTGGAACAATATATGAATGGTAGTGGAACAGTATATGAATGGTTGAGTGGAACAATACATAAATTGCAGATCAGTTGCACTAACATCACATATAATAAAAGTTTTTGAAAGAGTGATATGGAATCAAATTTTCAATTGTATGGAAAGCAGTGAACCTCACAACACAGGACAACACGGGTTTAGGGAGGGCAGAGCCTGTCTGTCACAGTTACTCAACCGCTACGACAAAATCACAGAAGCTTTAGAAGAAAAACAGAATGCAGATGTTGTGTACACAGACTTTGCAAAGGCTGCCGACAAATGTGACTATGGAGTGAATAAAATTGTGGGTTTTGCAAACTGTATAATTTTGGTGCCTGATCCTCCTCATTTACCTGTGTGAAGCAGGGAAAGAAATGGGGAGAGGAGAGGTGAGAGAGTTGTGGATATGGGAGAAAGATGGAGAAGTGAGAAAGGGGTGGCTATGGGAGAAAGGAGGAGAGGTGAGAGAGGGGTGGATATGGGAGAAAGGGGGAGAGGGAGGAGAAGGGAAAGGTGAGGGGGTGAGAGGAGGATGTTGGGGAAAGAAGGGAGGGATAGAGGAAGAGAGTGGAGGTGGGGAGAGAGAGACCCCGGGCAGAGCTGGGTACCCCATCAATTAAGATATAGAGTAGAAGGAAAATAGATTGTCACAATTATAATTTTATGTTGTAACTACATTTAGGCAAATATACATACAAATACACATTCAGGCGTACAGTATATTGTATATAATACATAGTTATATAAATGATTACAATTGTCCTTCCTTCCTTGATACAGCTTGAAGAACGAAAGGGTAACATCGAATTCCATGTCATTGGTAACTCCCTAACTCAAAAGGTTTCGAAACAGACAATGCTGTGGTTGATTGGTCTTCAGAATGTGTTTTCTCATCAGCTTCCACGGATGCCCAAAGACTATATAACACGGCTCGTGTTTGACCCGTAAGTAGCTCGTAACTGTGCACTATGAGATGTGTTTCTCTTTTTTTTTTTTTTTTTTTTTTTTTTTTTGTCTATTCTGTACTTATATTTTCTGTGAGGAGCCCCTTCAGCTCCCTGGAGCTATCGGGCTAATATGTGATATATTAGACTAGGGCATTAGTCAATGGAGTTTAGCCAGAACCTGGCCCCCCTCAGAGAGGCACAGGGAGCAATGGCCTCTGGAAAAAAACCCTGTGATTGGGGGTATTCCTTATCTGCCATCAGCTGGGGTTAGGCATCCAGTAAGGTAGGCATAACAAAACAGAGCCCCATTTGGTAGAAAATTGAAACTGAAGACCGAACTGAGAGGCAGAACTTCCCTAAACACCAAGGTAACACGTGAATGTCATGCTTCGCCACCGTGCCACTTGTCCGCGCAGCCCTCTCCTCCCTGGGAGGGGGAGGGAGGAACTCGCACGCATGCAAACCCATACACATGCTTCGCCCCTATGCTTCCTCGGGATGTTGGCCTTGTGTAGCTGCACGTGCAGGTCCCTACTCTTTCGGCATCTTTGGTAGCTGAGGCTTCCACGCCCGTGGGCATTTAACTTTGGTCTTGTTGTTCTTTTCCATTTTCGAGCTATCTTTGGACTGGCTTTAGGAGGATGTGGAAGCGTTGAGTGCCGGCCTTCGTCTGGTGCACTGGCCTTGGCGCCTCAGACATCGGCTGCACTTTTGAAGCTCATTGTGCTGGTTCTCGGGGAACCGGTGTGTCTGTTCTTTGCATCTCACCTTACGTGCTGGCAGGCTGTGCTCGCTCTCTCTTAGGAATCTGCTTCGGCCCTGGCTCTTAGAGTTTCGTTGCCTTTTTGTTTGTTGCTGTTTGCGGAGACGGCTGTTACAGTTTCTGCAGGCAGCTTTGTCTCGTTGTCGTCCTATGTCGGACTTGTTGCTTCTCTGGGGTGGCCGTTCTCGGCCTTCTCGGAAGGGTTGTGCCAGGGTTCAGGGTTCCTCCAGTCGGGATGGGCCATTGGTGCCATCTTCTGAGCCGGCACTTCCTTTGAAGCTGGTGTCATCTGGTCAGCTTAATTATCACTCTATTTGTCAACCGGCTTCTCGTAAGGGGGTGTCGGCCCTTTCACAGTTCGCCCCACTGACGGGGCCATGGAGGGGAGGCTCGAGCTCTTTGCTCATGCTTGGTCCCATGATTCGTAAGCGTTTTCGGGTCATTTCCTTCAGCTTGTGGTGGCGTTGAGTGGCACCTCCTCCTCCAGAACATTTGGGGCTCGCGGGACACACTCTTCCCCTGCGCTCCATCAGGTCATCTTGGAGTGGGTGCACTTGGGCATGGTCGAAAAGACTCCATCCCTCAGGTGGGTTTCTGGCTTGTTTCCAGTGCCAAAACCGGACTATGCAGATCTGTGGTTCATTCTGGACTTGTCCCATCTGAACCCCTGGATTCCTTGCCCCTGCTTTTGAATGACCACTCTGTCTCAGGTTTGGCTTCTGTGGGAGCTGGGCATCTGGATGGTGTCCTTGGACCTCAGGGATGCATATTGGCACCTTCACATTCATCTGGGATTCAGGGACTGGTTAGGTTTTGTTGTGGGGCATCAGGCTTACAGCTTTCGTTGCTTTCCTTTTGGCTTGAATCTGGCACCTCACATGTTCAGGCATCTTACCCAGGTCGTGGTGACCTGTCTGCATCTGTTAGGGGTTCGGGTTTTGGCCTACCTTGACGACTGGTTGGTGTGGGCTCCCAGGCGGTCTGCCTGTCTGCTCGCCAGGGGTGTGGTTCTTTCCCAGCTCGCTGGGTTCAGGTTCCTGGTGAACTGGAGGAAGTCCCATCTGGTTCCGTTCCAGGTTCGGTCCTGGCTGGGCCTTGTTTGGAACCCACGGACTGCTTCCATGTCTCTCTCCCACCGGAAGCATTGCTGCAGCTGGGGTCCCGCCTCCTGCTGTTTCTGGGGGGCTACCGGGTCACTCAGTGTTTGCTCGAGCAGTTGGGCAGTCTGGTTTGGCTTCGGTGTCTGTTCTGGTTCCTTCAGGGATGTCCCTTCCGCCTCTCTCGCGATCACTGGGTTTGGCCTCCGTGAGCCTTGTGTCGGTTGCTGCATCGCCGGCTTCCTCTTCGGGCTTTCCTACCCGAGCCCTCACTCGATGTGTTCATGGATGCGTCGTTTCTTGACTGGGGCATTGTGACCAGTGCTCACCATGTTGGCCAGGGGCAGCGGGGTTCGCCCTTCCATCGAGCTCATAGCACAGTGCGGGAGTTCGCAGTGGTTTGGCTGTCGCTTCGGAGAGTTCGGGTTGGTCGGGGTTCAACAATCCGGCTCCATTTAGACTGTTCTCCGGTGGTTCATTGCCTGAACCGTGGGAGTTCTCTTTGGTCCTTGGCTCTTTGGGGCTAGTTGCTTCGAGTGGTTCGTCTGCTGGTTTCTCGGGGTTTGGCTCTCTGTGCCATTCATATCCTGGGAGTGTTCAGTGTCCTGGCAGACGGCCTGTCTTGGTTCATTTCCCTGTCCACAGAATGGACAGCTAATGCTGACTCCTTCAGTTGACTCTGCCAGACGTATGGGATTCCTGAGGTAGACCTCTTGGCGTTGGCATAGTCTCGACGTTTCCCGACTTATGTGGCGCCATTACCCAACTACGGAGCCGTTTCGGTGGACACCTTTCAGCAGGACTGGTTGATGTGGGGTTACTTATATCTGTTTTCCCCGGTCCAGATGTTCTCTTCTGGCCTGGCTCAGTTGGAGTCTTACCATCGGAGAGTCGTCTTGGTGGCCCCTTAGTGGCTAGCCCAGCCTTGGTTTCAGGCACTGCTTGCTCAGTGTACGACCCCGGGGCATTTTGTGCAGCTCTGCCTCTTTCAGCAGATCAGACCGGTTTGGTACATGGCTGGTTCGGTCTACTCCTCTCTTCGTGTCTGGTCTTTTTTATGCGGGTTTATCACCATTTTTATGGTGATCAGGTGGCTTCGTTGATGGTTGACCCAAAGCTCGCAGGTTGACCCTGCGAGCTTCGTCTCTGCGACAGTATGAAGTTTTCAGGTGTTGTTTTTGCCATTCTCTCTCTTCGTAGGTTGTCTTCTATTTCTGATCAGGTTGTCATGTTCTTTCTTTCTTGGATTTTTCAGGACCATCTTTTGATGCCAAATACTGTCAGCTCGTATTGTGTGGCGCTGGCAGAGCCATTCCAGCTTGCATTTGGGGTGGCTATCACTTCTGCCCCGTTCCGTTAGCTTTTTCGTGCTATGTTTCACCTCCGGCCTGCTCATGCACCACCTGAGTCGTCCTAGTCCTTGGATAGGGTGCTCTCCTTTCTCTTCCTTGGTTCGTGGTGACCCCTTTGGTTCAAGATTGTTTTTCCAAGGCTGTTTCTGTTGGTATTGGCCTCTGGGGGTTGGGTTGGTAAACTTCATGCTTTCCTCCGGCCCTGGTGGTCAGTTTGTTCGGTTGCAACTGTCTCCTCGTCTGGCGAAGAACGAGATGGCCGCTTTCCGGAGGGGTCCTTGGGTCTTTGATACTTGGTTGGTCAGGCTTCTATTGTTTCACCTACCTTTCTGGGTCAATGGCAGAAATGACATACTCTAAATGTAGAGTGCTCATATGGCCATTGCTCCCTGCACCTCTCTGAGGGGGCCAGGTTCTGGCTCGTGGCCTTCGGTAGGCACTAGAACTCCCGGGACTGATGACACCAAACTAATATGGCACATGTCAGTTTGATAGCTTCAGGGAGCCTCCAGGGCTCACCCAGCAAATGGCATTTCATTACATTCAACACTGGTTTCTCAGGGGAGCCCCATCGGTTCCCTGGAGCTATTCACAATATATTAGATTTCTGGCATCAGTCAATGTGCATGGAGTTCTAGTCCTACTGGGGACCACGAACCAGCACCTGGCCCCCTCAGAGAAGCACGAGGAGCAATGGCCTATAGAAACCCCAGTGTGGTCGGAAGCATTCTGTGTCTGCCATTGATCGGGTCAGGCACCCAGAAAGGTAAGTATCCCAAAACAAATCCCTATTCTGGTGAAAACATTGCTAAAAATAGCCGAACGAGTGGACGGAACTCCCCAAATGAAAACAAGCAAACTAGCTTGATATAATCACGTTGCCGCGCCGCTGTCTGTGCAATCCCCCCTCCTCAGAAGGGGGAAGGGGAAGCCCCAGACCTTCATGCCGGCTACCCACCCTTCAGTTCTTGGCTGATGTGACACTGGTAAGATCGTGTGTCTCTGGCTCCAGCAAATTGTTTCAGTTCTGTGCCATGTGGTGTGGTGTGCTATCTCTAAGGTCGGTGTGCGAGCCAGGAGTAATTTCTTTAGAGGCAGGGGATTTGGAAGATAGCTCTGCCCCTGGTCCTCAGGGTGAGGTTCCCGGGGCAGGGGAGGGGTTGACATAGGGGCCTTGGGCCCCGTTGGACCCCGTTTGGGTTTTTGTATCCTCGGAGCAGGGCTTGGTGTTACAAGGAGTGGGGTTCTCTTATTCACCCTCCTCATACAAATTGGATTTGGCGTCTACCCCTCCTCGGGTTCGGTTCTGTGATCCTGTGATTTCGTCGGTTCCATCTTTCCGGAGATTTTTGGCCTCCCGCATCCCGCCCCATGTGGTGTGGAAAGGCCTTGCAGCTTATCTCCTGCACGACCCGGATTATGCCTTCGTAATGGATCCAAATTTTTTAGTGTATGGATCATCGGTTCCTTGCTGGGTTTGTTATGAGGTTCTGGAGTCTTCCTGGTTGGCAGACAGCCCCTTTTTCTCGTTGGAGGCTTGGCGTGCGTTCTGTCGGTCCCACATGCTTGAGTGGCAGGAAGCTCGTATGATGTTGCAGGTTTTCCTAGGGGCAATTTTGAGCATCTCGATGCGTGCTTGTTCGCCCCTGCTCTTCCACGGGATGTTAATGTGATGCAGCTTCATGTGAGGTTCCTTCCTTTTCGACTGCATTGGTTGCGGAGGACTTTGCATGTGCTGTTTTTTGCTTCCTGTCTTGCATGTTGGCAGGCAGTGCTTGCTTCTTTTTTGGAATCCACTTGGACCCTGACTCTTAGGTTGTCTGTTGCTGTTTGCAGAGTCTGCGGTTGTGCTTCGTCTAATTGTCATCCTATGACGGGCATGTTGGTTCTCCAGGCGAATCGTGGGGGGGCCTTCCCAGATGGGTCGTGTTAGGGCTTGGGGTTCCTCTCATCATGGTAGGCCAGTGGTGCTAGAGTTGGTACCGGCACAGTCTTCGGAACCCGCCGGGTTGGGTTTGGCTTCGTCAGCTGTTGCTGAGCTCAGCCTCCGGGGGCTTTGCGTTGCTTGCTGTGTCGCCGGCTTCCTCTTCGGGTTTTTCGGGGTTCAGTGCCTTGGCGCCTACCCGAGTCCTTCCTAGATGTGTTCACAGATGTGTCGTCTCTTGGCTGGGGCTTTGTGACCAGTGTTCACCAGACCAGCCAGGGGCAGTGGGATCTGTCATTCCGTCGGGCTCACAGCATGGTGCGGGAGTTTGTGGCTGTGAGGATGTCACCCTGGAAGGTTTGGGTCACTCGCGGATCGACGATCAGGTTCCATTTGGATTGTTCCCAGTGGTTCATTGCCTGAACCGCGGGAGTTCGATGTGGTCCTTGGCTGTTTGGGGCTGGTTTTTTCGGGTGACTCGTCTGCTGAGTTCTCAGGGTTTGGCTCTCCTGGCGGTTCACGTTCGGAGGGTGTCCAACGTCCTGGCAGATGGCCTGTCCCGGTTCATTCCCCTGTCCACAGAATGGACAGTCGACACCGACTCGTTCAGTTGACTCTGCCGGACATTCGGGCCTCTAGAAGTGAACCTCTTTGTGTCAGCGTGGTTTAGGCATCTTCCCGTATACCTGAAGCCATTCCCCGACTACGAGGCCATCGGGATCAGTGCTTTCAGGCACAGACCGGGCGAGGTGGGATTACCTGTACCTCTTTTCCCCGGTTCAGCTGTTGCTCCATGTCCTGGCTCACTTGGAGACTTACTAGGGGGGAGTCATCCTTCTGGCTCCATGGTGGCCAGCCCAGCCTTGGTTTCAGGGGCTGCTTGCTCGGTGTCTAAACCTGAGGGTCTTCCTGCAGCTCCGCCTCTTTCAACAGATCGATCCAGCCTGGTACGTTGCTGGTTCACTCTTCTCCTCGAGTCTTTGCGTCTAGTCATTCTGACCATAGTCTATCATCATTTGTATAGTGCGCAGGTGGCTTCATTGAAGATTTCCCACCTGCGTGCTTCATCTCGGTGGCAGTATGAAGTTTCCTGGTGGTCCTTCCATTATTTCCTATCTTTGTGTAGGTGTACTTTGGTCTCTGACAGTGTTGTTTTGCCCTTCCTTTTGCGGTTGTTCCAGGACCATCATCTTATGCCAAATATTGTCGCCTCGTATCGTGCAGCACTGGCGGAGCCGCTGCAACTTGCGTTCGGTATTGATGTTACTTCTGCTCCGTTCCGCAAGCCGTCGTGTGAGTTGTTTCACCTCCGGGCTGCTCATGCGCCGCCTAAGCCGTCCTGGTCGTTAGACTGGGTGCTCTCTTTTCTCTCTCCTCCTCAGTTTGTAGTGGCCCCTATGGTTCAGGATTTTTTTCTAAGGCTCTTTTTTTTTTTTTTCCTGTTGGCATTGGCCTCTGGGGGTAGGATCGGGGAGTGCTTTATGCTCTCCTCTGGGGCAGAGGTTTCTTCTCTTTTGGTCTTGGTGGAAGGTTTGTTTGTTTGCAGCCATCTCCTTCTCTTCTGGCGAAGAATGAGTCTGCTGCTTTCCGGATGGGATAATGTATTGTGTCCGGTTGCGGCTCTCTGCCGTTATCTGGGTGCCATAGCTTCGGTAGCCGAGGGCGTGCTGTGGGTTGACTTGATTTCCCTTCTTCCCTGTTCCAGGACGCAGGTCTCCCAGGTCGTCCACAGGGTTATCAGGTCTAGCCAGCCTGCAGTCTGTTCTTGTGCCCACGTCGTTCGTAAGTTTCCTGCCATGGCTGCCGTCTTCAGTAACATATCTTGGGTTGACATTCGGGCACGGGGTTTTTGGAGATTGAACAAGGTCTTGGCCACTCGCTACCTTGTCAGTGTTCCTGGGCCTTGTAGGGCCTGTGTCGTATTGGGTTGGCAGTTGCAGCCAGTTGTCTCGACTTCGAGTTAAGGAGCGAAGACCGACCACTTCCCTGGTAAGTCCCCGTTTTTGTCTTTGTCTTTGTCTTTGGGTAGTTAGCTCTGGGTAGCCAACAGGGTTCCCCCCAAGAAAACCACCGTTGAATGTAATGAAACGCCGTTTTCTGGGTTTTCTGTTTTTTTTCTGCGTTTTTTCGCATTTTTGACATCCAGCCTTAAGAACTGAAGGGTGGGTAGCTGGCATGAAGTTTTGGGGCTCCCCCTTTCCCCTCCCTGAGAGTGGGAGGCTGCGCAGACATCGGCGCAGTAATGTGGTGACATCATGCTAGTTTGCTTGTTTTCATTTGGGGTGTTCTTTCCACTTGTTCGGCTCATTTTAGCAATGTTTTCACCAGAATTGGGGTTTGTTTTGGGGACACTAACCTTTCTGGGTGCCTGACCCGGTGATGGCAGACACAGAATGCTTCCAACCATACGGGGGTTTCAATAGGCCATTGCTCCTCGTGCCTCTCTGAGAAGGCCAGGTTCTGGCTCATGGTCTCCGGTAGGCCTTGAACTCCATGCACATTTGCACATTGACTGATGCCAGAAATCTAATATATCCATATCAGCCTGGATAGCTCCCGGGGAGCCTCCGGGACTCGTCCAGAAAATGGCGTTTCATTACTTTCAACTGTTTTTTTTTTTTTTTTTTTTTTTTTTTTTTTTTTTTTTTTTTTTTTTTTTTTTGCTAAATTACTAATGAGGAATACAGAAAAAATAATCTCTTTTCATGTACACTACGATAATGTATAGCATGAAAAATCATTTTATTTGTTTAATTTTATCTACAGGCATCATACCATTTTCCAAACTGCTTTGGATCAAATTTGATTGAGCTGTTTGTTTCAGGAAACATTGTACATTAGCCTTGATCAAGGAGAATCGACCCATTGGAGGTATATGTTTTCGGATGTTTGCTGCCCAGGGATTTACGGAGATTGTCTTCTGTGCAGTTACGTCTAATGAACAAGTAAAGGGCTACGGTACCCACATGATGAACCACTTAAAGGATTACCATGTCAAAAATAATGTTCTTCATTTTCTTACCTTCGCTGACGAGTTTGCCATCGGTAAGTTAATAGACACAAGGTAGAATTTATACAACAATTATTTTGTTGGTGGCATACTCTTCCTTTGCAACTTTTGGCTGTCTGATTTAGAATTGTGATTGTAGCCTACATAGAGATTACCCAAAATTATGGTGTGTGAGTGGCTTGTCCCTTTCTCCTCAGAATTAACAGAAGATAACCTAAACCTTTCTGAAGTCTGTGCAGGCTTGTGGCATCATGTAAATGTTATAGTGCGTCATGGTCATTGATAGTGAGGCCTGAGCAATATAAAACAAACAGGTTATAAGAGGTATTTATGGATCTGAAACATAAATATTTTATTTAAGATTAGCTTAGAAAAATTTCCAAATGGATTGCATTGGAAGAAGCAAAATGTGTGTTAGCTACAAGTAAGTAAATATGAATTAAGTTAAAATACAGCTCTAGCAAGAGTCCTTAACGGGTTGCAGATTGAAGTAAATTAAAAATATGATGTATAAACATAATGTTTATTTACAGTATATCAAACCTCTGATGTATAAACATCAGAGGTCCACAGTTGTTCAACATCCTCCCAGCAAGCATAAGAAATATTGCTGGAACAACTGAGGACATTATCAAGAGAAAACTAAATAATTTTCTCCAAGGAGTGCCGTACCAACCGGGCTGTGGTGGGTATGTGGGCCTGCGGGCCGCTCCAAGCAACAGCCTGGTGAACCAAACTCTCACAAGTCAAGCCTGGCCTCGGGCCGGGCTGGGGGAGTAGAAGAACTCCCAGAACCCCATCAAGCAGGTATGAGTAAGCCTAAAATACAGATCTAGCGACAGTAATTATGGGGTTGCAAAATGAAGTGTTTGAGAACATGAAAGATGATTGTCTGTTCGACATGATGTTTGTGAAATGGAAAATGAGATACCTTTCTATTCTTGGATTGGCAATAGGTAACAAATGGGACAGGATCTCTGGCTTGTTTCAAGTGAAGATGAGACACACATATGCTGTATATAAGCAAGTTCCTCCACCAGCTCGCAACACACAACACTCAGAACACTATGAATGCCACTTCTTTTTCTAAATTTTTCAAACCATCCCTTGCTCGCCTTAAACTCTTTCTCATTTGCATCACTCGTTCCAGGGGTTTTCTTTAAAAGGTCTTCATGCAATTTCCTTGCTTTTTCACCAATGATGGCCTCTGAAACTCTATCACCCGCTAACTCCTTGTTGTGTATCCAAATTAATAATAACTGTTCAACATCCTCAAGTGTTTGTGTTCTATGTTTCGTGATTATTGATACGCCTTATACCACTTTAGCACTCATAATGTATTTTTTCTTAGCCAGTATGGTGGATAGCGTTGACTGAGATTTGTTGTACTGCTTAGCTAGTTCAACAACCCGCACACCATCTTCATATTTACGAATGATCTCTTGTTTTTGCTCTGTGGTCATCCTTACATGGGTTTTCATATGTTGTACCTTACCACTGACTTTCTTGGGACCCATGGTGTGATGTATAATAATTACTTTTATGTTCAAAAAGCAAAAAATCACCACAAAAACGGAATTTCTTATAGGCGTGATCGTCACTAAGCAGGCAGCTGTAGTAAACTGAGGCAGGTCGGCCCGCGTGACCGGGAACCAGACGTTCGGTCGACCCGAACATGTTCCAACAAATATCGTTAGTCGACGACACCATCGTATGTCAAGTCGCATTTTTCTATCAAATTTACATCATAACTCAAAATTATCGTAAGTTGGGGCAATCATAAGTCGAGGTGCCACTGTATTCCATTTCTGCCATATCATCACCGGTATAAGTGGGAGCCAGTCGGCCGAGCGGACAGCACGCTGGACTTGTGATCCTGTGGTCCCAAGTTCGATCTCGGGTGCCAGCGAGAAACAATGGGCAGAGTTTCTTTCACCCTATGCCCCTGTTACCTAGCAATAAAATAGGTACTTGGGTGTTAGTCAGCTGTCACAGGCTGCTTCCTGGGGGTGGAGGCCTAGTCGAGGATCGGGCCGCGGGGACACTAAAGCCCCGAAATCATCTCAAGATAACTCAAGATATGGGAATAATGGTGTAACACCAAAATCGGTAGCATCGAACGTTGGTATTAAAGGGACAAATGTGGTGCAATCCTCCCGCACAAGTAAACCCGGGGTGTGGTGGTGGTACCAACACCACCATGAGCACCAAAAACATGGTTACGTCGTCTGGTGCTGGAGCTGCGTGAGGGTATGTTAGGCGATGAGGCAGATTTACATAGAGTAGGCCTACCACGAACACCTGATGTTGAGGGGCCACTGTCGTCATTGTCCCGCTGCTGTGAGACATGCTGCCGCCTGCTGCGATGTGTTGCTGAGGCAGCAAAACCCTACCTGGTAACACTCTCGCTGCTCATACTCGGGTCATCCGCACTACTCCTATCAGAGCCCATGTCACTGAAGCTGAGAACGATTCATCATATGTACTGTCACTGAATAAACTTGCGTCTGGGGACATGCATGGTGGTGGTGGTGATAATGGTGTTGGCCCAGGGCGGCGAGGCAGGCCAGGGGAGATGTGTGTACCGTACACGCTTGCCACATCATCCACCTCAGTCTCTCCCTCACTCGTATCAGACCTCTGAGTAAGGTCTTTCTCTGGATCATAATCTAGATCATCATCCATAGCACCGTCATCATACAAAATGTTTTATATCTTCTCCTCAAAGAGTCGTTTTCCATGACTGCGGGTCACCGTGGAGCGGGAGCTCGTAGACGATGCATCAGACATGGTTGCTGCTTTGAAACTGAGGCTCCCTGTGGCCGCAGGGCATGCTGGGAATTTTTTTCAAGATGGCAGACGATCACTGGGGCCCCAAGGCATCCATTTCGTACCCGGGTCACCGCACGGCAGTTTTGAATGGAACATGACAAATAAAAATAACCGGAGGTGCGTTGCGTAAACCAGACGAGGGCCTGCAGGTGCGTTGCGCAGTTCAAGGGATAACCTAGTCAAATATAACTGGTCACGAGCCAGTTGAATGTGACCGGGTCTTGACCTGGTCAAATGTAACTAGTCTTGACCCCGTTGAATATAATTGGCTTCAACCTGTTCAACTAAGAAATCAATGACGGTACAGTATTTAAAATGAGAACTTTGGATAATTTTGATCTTATGTATATCTTGTAAGGATTTTTTTCATTTTAAATGTGCTATATTTGCATATTTATACAATACTGTATATGTCATTAATAAGATGGTTTTATTTGTCAGGTTACTTCAAGAAACAAGGATTTAGCAAGGACATTCAGCTGTCCCGCGCCGTGTATCAGGGCTACATCAAAGATTATGAGGGAGCTACGCTAATGGGCTGTGAATTAAATCCAAACATTGTTTATACAGAATTTACTGCTGTTATTAGAAGGCAGAAGGAGGTAAGATACTACCTCTTTTGTATACTTTGCCAGTATATACCATTGTTTGTGTCATATACTCCACTGGTAGGTTGTGTTTGTGTCATATACTTCACTGGTAGGTTGTGTTTGTGTCATATACTTCACTGGTAGGTTGTGTTTGTGTCATATACTCCACTGGTAGGTTGTGTTTGTGTCATATACTTCACTCGTAAGTTGTGTTTGTGTCATATACTACACTGGTAGGTTGTGTTTGTGTCATATACTTCACTGGTAGGTTGTGTTTGTGTCATATACTTCACTGGTAGGTTGTGTTTGTGTCATATACTACACTGGTAGGTTGTGTTTGTGTCATATACTACACTGGTAGGTTGTGTTTGTGTCATATACTACACTGGTAGGTTGTGTTTGTGTCATATACTACACTGGTAGGTTGTGTTTGTGTCATATACTACACTGGTAGGTTGTGTTTGTGTCATATACTTCACTGGTAGGTTGTGTTTGTGTCATATACTACACTGGTAGGTTGTGTTTGTGTCATATACTACACTGGTAGGTTGTGTTTGTGTCATATACTTCACTGGTAAGTTGTGTTTGTGTCATATACTACACTGGTAGGTTGTGTTTGTGTCATATACTTCACTGGTAGGTTGTGTTTGTGTCATATACTTCACTGGTAGGTTGTGTTTGTGTCATATACTACACTGGTAGGTTGTGTTTGTGTCATATACTACACTGGTAGGTTGTGTTTGTGTCATATACTACACTGGTAGGTTGTGTTTGTGTCATATACTACACTGGTAGGTTGTGTTTGTGTCATATACTACACTGGTAGGTTGTGTTTGTGTCATATACTTCACTGGTAGGTTGTGTTTGTGTCATATACTACACTGGTAGGTTGTGTTTGTGTCATATACTACACTGGTAGGTTGTGTTTGTGTCATATACTACACTGGTAGGTTGTGTTTGTGTCATATACTACACTGGTAGGTTGTGTTTGTGTCATATACTACACTGGTAGGTTGTGTTTGTGTCATATACTTCACTGGTAGGTTGTGTTTGTGTCATATACTTCACTGGTAGGTTGTGTTTGTGTCATATACTTCACTGGTAGGTTGTGTTTGTGTCATATACTTCACTGGTAGGTTGTGTTTGTGCATATACTTCACTGGTAGGTTGTGTTTGTGTCATATACTACACTGGTAGGTTGTGTTTGTGTCATATACTACACTGGTAGGTTGTGTTTGTGTCATATACTACACTGGTAGGTTGTGTTTGTGTCATATACTTCACTGGTAGGTTGTGTTTGTGCATATACTACACTGGTAGGTTGTGTTTGTCATATACTTCACTGGTAGGTTGTGTTTGTGTCATATACTACACTGGTAGGTTGTGTTTGTGTCATATACTACACTGGTAGGTTGTGTTTGTGTCATATACTTCACTGGTAGGTTGTGTTTGTGCATATACTTCACTGGTAGTGTTGTGTTTGTGTCATATACTTCACTGGTAGGTTGTGTTTGTGCATATACTTCACTGGTAGTGTTGTGTTTGTGTCATATACTTCACTGGTAGGTTGTGTTTGTGTCATATACTCCACTGGTAGGTTGTGTTTGTGTCATATACTACACTGGTAGGTTGTGTTTGTGTCATATACTACACTGGTAGGTTGTGTTTGTGTCATATACTACACTGGTAGGTTGTGTTTGTGTCATATACTACACTGGTAGGTTGTGTTTGTGTCATATACTACACTGGTAGGTTGTGTTTGTGTCATATACTTCACTGGTAGGTTGTGTTTGTGTCATATACTTCACTGGTAGGTTGTGTTTGTGTCATATACTACACTGGTAGGTTGTGTTTGTGTCATATACTACACTGGTAGGTTGTGTTTGTGTCATATACTACACTGGTAGGTTGTGTTTGTGTCATATACTACACTGGTAGGTTGTGTTTGTGTCATATACTACACTGGTAGGTTGTGTTTGTGTCATATACTTCACTGGTAGGTTGTGTTTGTGTCATATACTACACTGGTAGGTTGTGTTTGTGTCATATACTACACTGGTAGGTTGTGTTTGTGTCATATACTACACTGGTAGGTTGTGTTTGTGTCATATACTACACTGGTAGGTTGTGTTTGTGTCATATACTACACTGGTAGGTTGTGTTTGTGTCATATACTACACTGGTAGGTTGTGTTTGTGTCATATACTTCACTGGTAGGTTGTGTTTGTGTCATATACTTCACTGGTAGGTTGTGTTTGTGTCATATACTTCACTGGTAGGTTGTGTTTGTGTCATATACTTCACTGGTAGGTTGTGTTTGTGCATATACTTCACTGGTAGGTTGTGTTTGTGTCATATACTACACTGGTAGGTTGTGTTTGTGTCATATACTACACTGGTAGGTTGTGTTTGTGTCATATACTACACTGGTAGGTTGTGTTTGTGTCATATACTTCACTGGTAGGTTGTGTTTGTGCATATACTACACTGGTAGGTTGTGTTTGTCATATACTTCACTGGTAGGTTGTGTTTGTGTCATATACTACACTGGTAGGTTGTGTTTGTGTCATATACTACACTGGTAGGTTGTGTTTGTGTCATATACTTCACTGGTAGGTTGTGTTTGTGCATATACTTCACTGGTAGTGTTGTGTTTGTGTCATATACTTCACTGGTAGGTTGTGTTTGTGCATATACTTCACTGGTAGTGTTGTGTTTGTGTCATATACTTCACTGGTAGGTTGTGTTTGTGTCATATACTCCACTGGTAGGTTGTGTTTGTGTCATATACTACACTGGTAGGTTGTGTTTGTGTCATATACTTCACTGGTAGGTTGTGTTTGTGTCATATACTACACTGGTAGGTTGTGTTTGTGTCATATACTACACTGGTAGGTTGTGTTTGTGTCATATACTACACTGGTAGGTTGTGTTTGTGTCATATACTTCACTGGTAGGTTGTGTTTGTGTCATATACTTCACTGGTAGTGTTGTGTTTGTGTCATATACTTCACTGGTAGGTTGTGTTTGTGCATATACTTCACTGGTAGTGTTGTGTTTGTGTCATATACTCCACTGGTAGGTTGTGTTTGTGTCATATACTCCACTGGTAGGTTGTGTTTGTGTCATATACTCCACTGGTAGGTTGTGTTTGTGTCATATACTACACTGGTAGGTTGTGTTTGTGTCATATACTACACTGGTAGGTTGTGTTTGTGTCATATACTTCACTGGTAGGTTGTGTTTGTGTCATATACTCAGCTAGTAAGTACTGTACATTGTGTATTTGTGGTTTTTACTACATGTCTAATTGTGTGTGTATGGCTTGAGATATAGCTCTGTGAACCTGCCTCTCATCTGTCAGTCAACTTGTGCACAGATTCCCAGGCCTTTTGGATTGTGTCATGAGTGTATGCATAATTAGCTAAGTGTAGTTACAGGATGACAGCTACACTGTTGGTGGCACACATTACCCTCTCATAGACAGCATAGTAGTTCATTTGTTCATTTGATGCATCACGTTCGTGTGATCTCTGTGTGTAATTACCTAAGTGTAGTTACAGGATAAGAGCTACACTCGTGGTGTCCCGTCTTCCCAGCACTCTTTGTCATATAACGTGTGACAGTATAGTAGTGTTTGTTGGTTTGTTCTGACTCTATACTGTTGGGGGAGCAACTTTTTTGTATGTCTTATGTTTACAAATTCAGCTGTTCAACTATTGACAGTGTTTCTACCTTACCAGAAATGGTTGAACCTAAGTAACCCACCTAACCTATTAAAGCTAATGCTCGGAATATGTTAATATTATGGTGCATTAATTTTCATTATAAAATCCCACAACTTAAACAAATTGGTTGATTCTACCACAAATTATTAAGCAAAAAGGCAAGTTGGAAAAAAACATAGTTTTGTTCAAAAATTTGGTACTGTAATGTCAGAATAACATTATTTAGCTGTCAGAATTGAATTATATATTAAATGTATGGTCAATCTTGTGCCAGTCCATCCACTTCTACGTTCTTAGATTTATTTTGACGTGAAAGGTTTCATCTGATTATTGTAAATATTTTATGTAGACAATGCTATTGGGTCACTTGGGTCACATACCAAACATGTGGACTTGGAAGTCAGTCATGTTAGTCTTCAAGGGATGCAAACGTAATATTTCTTCTCAACTATATTGGTCCAAGTTTTACATACAGTACTTCCTAAGCTCACTTATCTGGGCTATATGGGAAGGACTTCTCACTGGATAAGTAATTACCTAAGTGTAGTTACAGGATGAGAGCTACGCTCGTGGTGTCCCGTCTTCCCAGCACTCTTTGTCATATAACGCTTTGAAACTACTGACGGTCTTGGCCTCCACCAAGACCGTCAGTAGTTTCAAAGCTCTGTACTGGTGAGCTATAAGTATAAGTGTACTGGTGAGGGATCTGTACTGTACGAGCTACTCTCCTTCACCTTCCTCTTTGCTGTCTTTTATTTTATTTCATTCCTTCTCTTTTTTTTCTTTTATCTTCTCTTGGATGGCATCTTATGCCTCCTTTGTCACCTCATGTTCTTTGTTCCTGCAGTGCTGGCGGAGCCACTGCAGTTTGCGTTTGGGGTCGACACTTTCTCGGCTCTGTTTCACAAGTGGTTTGGGTGTTGTTCACCTCGGCCTGCTTTACGCTGCCTAGGCTGGCTTGGTCTCTGTCCCTTCTTTTCTCCTTTCTACTCAGTGTTGGTGTCCCCTTTTGTTCGGCTTGTTTCCGGTTGCTGGTTCCCGAACTTGGTGCTCCTACAGCTAAGGTTAATGTGGGGTGCCTTTCATTCAACGCTGTTTTTCGTTTCATTCAACATTTAATGCTGTTTTTCTGGGGGAGCCCCTACGACTCCCTGGAGCTTACTAAGCTGATATGCTAATGTGAGACTTTGGCATCAGTCATGTGTATGGAGTTCTTATGGGCCTACTGGGGACCACAAGCCAGAACCTGGCCCTCTCTAGAGAGACAAGGGGAGCAATGGCCTATAGAAACCCTCGTGTAATTGGAAGCATTCTATGTCTGCCATCGACTGGGTTAGGCACCCAGAAAGGTAGGCGTCCCAAAACAAACTCCCTATTCTGGTGAAAATTGCTACCAAAGTCGAACGAGTGGATAGAACTCCCCAAACAAAAACGAGCAAACTAGTATGACGTCACCCGTCGTTGTGCCGCTGTTTGCGCAGCCAACCCCCTCCCCGAGAGGGGGAAGGGGTAGCCCCAGACCTACCACGTCGGCGATCCACACCTCAGTACTGAAGCTGATGCTATTGGCTCGGTTGTGTGCTCTGGCTCCAGTATTTTTGCAGCGCTGTGCCTTGTGTGTGGCTGTTATTCTCCAGGGGCGCGAGAGCCAGGAGTTATTCCTCAGTACTCAGGCTGCATGCGCCTAGGGTTCCCTTCCCCAGGTGCCTTGTAAGTACTGCCCTTGGAGCTTGGGATTACCTTCCACAAGTTCCTCGGGGTCTGCCTGTCTGTTTTACTGCTCGGTTTCTCGGCCGCCCTTTGGGTACTTCGGGGTTTTGTCTCCCTAGTTTACCTTAGGGTAAGTGGCAGTTTTCGCACTGGTAAGGGGCGCAGGGTGCTGCGCAGCTTGTTGTCACCTATCACAGCAGCCGGCTCTGTTCCTTGAGGTACGTTGTCTTCTTGCAGGGTTTTGTTTTTCTCTTTCTTTTTGCCTTGGTGGGGGTTGTGCCCTATTTGTCACTGGTGTTTGGCCTCACCCTGATACTTGGTGGTGCCCCCTGCTTGGTCCACGTAAGTGTACACGTCCCTGGGGTTCAGCTTTAGACAGTTTGTTTGATAGTTTTGGGTGCCGGTTAGTAGTACCCTGCCTGGGTTTACCTGAGCGCGAGTCCTCTTCAAGTAAAGGCTCAGGACCCTGGGAATCCCCTAGGGGA
Source organism: Procambarus clarkii (assembly GCF_040958095.1). NCBI lineage: Eukaryota > Metazoa > Arthropoda > Malacostraca > Decapoda > Cambaridae > Procambarus > Procambarus clarkii. The sequence goes on from NC_091163.1 coordinate 42,735,252, forward strand.
TGCGTGGGGTCCGATGGATGTGACCCCCGGGGTCTCCCCTCGCTTCATGTGAGTTAGAAGATTGTTCGGTCCCCTTGTCTCAGGGCGACCCCTCACTGTTTTTGCCTCCGTCATGCAGCCTGTTGGGTCAGTGACACTTTCGACTCTGAGTCCTGTGAGTATTGCTGCTTGCTGGTGACTCAATTTACCCAGTCTGTGGATGATGATCTTCAGGTACAGGCTGCACAGGCGTTGCGTTCTAGGTTTCGGTTGTTGTAACGCACTAGGTTGGTTGTTCACCCAGATGCTCCTGCGGCTGTCCCGTTTTGCTTATAGGGACCCGGACTTGGGGGTAGGGGGTTGCCTCAACCCTGGTTCAGTCCGCACCTCCTGGTCCTTCCCCTCCTGTTGTGCGTTCGGGTCCCCCTCCCCTGCTTCCGGCTCCGAAACGTCTGAGGGTTTCGGAGTCAGGGCAGGGGTCTTGAGTCTTGACCCGAGTCTCAAGACTCGGGCAGCCTCGGGGGGGTGCCCCTTCCGGTGTGGCGACGGAGGCATTTGAGTCTCCTCCCCTGGCTGAAGCCTCTGGGTCTGACCAGTGGGCCTCATTCTATCCGGCTTCTATGGCTTTGCCGGCCTTGTCTAGTGGGGTTGGTGCTTGGGAGGAGGACTAGGCCCCGGGTCCTGCTGGAGAGGACCCTGGGGCTGGGGAGGGGCTGACTTGGGGGCCTTGGGCCCCGCTGGACCCCGCCTGGGTTTTTCTACCCTCTGAGCGAGGCTTACTGTTGCAAGGAGTGGGGTTTTCTTTTCCTCCCTCTGTGTACGAGTTGGATTTGGTGTCTGCCCCCCCCCCCCCCCCCCCCTGGTTCGGTTCCGGGTTCCCCCGGGTGCTTCGGTTCCGTCTTTCCGGAGGTTTTCGGCTTATCACATCCAACCTGCTGCAGTGCGGGCGGCCCTTACGGCAAATCTCCTGCGGGACCCAGATTATGCCTTTGCAATTGATTCCTCGGCTTTCAGGTTTGGGACTTCGTTCCCTTTCTGGCTCCATTACGAGATTCCGGAGTCATCCTGGCTGGCAGACTGTCCTGTCTTTGCCTTGGATCTTGGCACTCCTTCTGCCGTTCCCACATGCTTGATTGGTGGGAGGCTTTGACGGTGCTTCAGGTTTCCCTGGGGGGTGACCTTGAGCACCTCAATGAGTGCTTGTTTGCTTCTGCCCTTCCCTGGGATGTTGGTGTCATTCAGCTCCATGTACAGCTTCCCCTCCTCACGGCGGAGCAGGTGGCAGAGGACTTGTGCGCTCGGGGCCTTTTGGTTGCGGTCTTGCGCTTCTTTTCCCTCCTGGAGCTGTCTTCTGACTGGCTCACAGAGGATGTGGGGGTGCTTGGGGCTGTTCTGGGGTCTGGCGCCTTGGCCTCGGCGGCTCGCTCGTCGGCTGCCATGCTGAAGCTTTTCGTGCCGATCTTGCGGGATGTGGTGGCTCTGTTTTATGCCTCCCGGCTCGCGTGTCGGCAGACGGTGCTTGTCTCCTCTGTGGAATCCGCTTGGGCCTTGGCTCTTATTCTTTCATCCCCTTTTTGCCCTCTGTTGTTTGAGGCTCCAGCCATTGCGCAGTTTATTCAGGCTGCTTCGGCTTCTTGCCGTCCTATGTCAGACTTGCTGGTTCTCCGGGGGTCCCATGGTGGGCCTTCCCGGAAGGGTCGTGCCAAGGCTCAGGGTTCCTCTCGTCGTGGTAGGCCACTGGTGTCAGGTTCGTGTTCGGCTCCTCGGTCGGACCCGCCTTCGTCTGATCGGTGCGGTGTTCGCTCTGTGCGACGTTCTGCGTCTCGTAAGGGGCGCGGGCCCTTTTGCGGTTCACCCCATTGACGGGGCGATGGGGGGAGGCTTGCGCTGTTTGTTCACGCCTGGTCCCACAATTTGTGGGCGTTTCGGGTTGTTTCTCACGACCTCCGGTGGCGTTGGGTGGCCTCTCCCCCTGCGGGGGGTTCGGGGCTGGCAGGGCAGGCTTCTTCCCCTGCGCTCTATCAGGTCATCGTGGAGTGGGTTTGCTTGGGCGTGGTCGAAACAACAACGTCCCTCAGATGGGTTTCCCGTCTGTTTCCAGTCCCAAAACGAGACTGCGCGGACCTGCGGTTCATTCTGGACTTGTCCTGTTTGAACCCCTGGGTTCATTGCTCCTCCTTTCGGATGACCACGCTGTCCCAGGTTCGGCTTCTGTTGGAGCCGGGCGCTTGGATGGTGTTCCTGGACCTCCGGGATGCTTATTGGCACGTTCCGATTCATCCGAGGTTCAGGGACTGGCTCGGTTTTCTCAGCGAAGAATGAGACTGTTGCGTTCCGGAGGGGTCCCTCGGTTGTTGATGCTTGGTTGGTTAGGCCGGGGGTGCATCATGTTTTGTATCTGGTTGCAGCTCTCCGCCGTTATGTGCACGCCATGGCTTCTGTGTCCGTTGACGCGCTTTGGGTTGATCCCATTTCCCTTCTTCCCTGTTCGAGGGTGCGGGTCTCCCAGGTCGTCTACAGGGTTATTAAGGCTAGCCTGCCTGTGGTCTATCCCCGTGCTCATGAGGACCGCAAGTTCGCGGCTCTTGCCACTGTCTTTGGCAATATGTCCTGGGCTGACATTCGGGTGTGGGGATTTTGGCAGTCGAACAGGGTCCTGGCTGCTCATTACCTTGTAAACATTCCTGGGCCCAGTCGGGCCTGTGTCGCTTTGGGTCAGTGGATGCAGCCAATTGTCTCTACTTCGGGTTAAGGAGTGAGCAGCAACTGCCTCCCGGGTAAGTCCCTATTATTTTCCTCTGTGGGTAGTTAGCTCCAGGAGGCTGTAGAGGCTCCCCCAGAAAACCAGCGTTGAATGTAATGAAACACCATTTTCTGGGTGAGTCCCGGAGGCTCTCCTGCATCCTTCCCTTCCTTCTGTCAGCATTTTTTTCGCGTGTTTTGACATCCAGCCTCAGAACTGGGGTGTGGATCGCCAGCACAGTAGGTCTGGGGCTACCCCTTCCCCCTCCCAGGGAGGGGGGGGGCTGCACAGACAGCCGCGCGACGATGGGTGACGTCATACAAGTTTGCTTGTTTTTGTTTGGGGAGTTCTATCCACTCGTTTGACTTTGGTAGCAATTTTCACCAGAATAGGGGTTTGTTTTGGGACGCTTACCTTTCTGGGTGCCTGACCCGGTCGATGGCAGACATAGAATGCTTCCAATTACTTGGGGATTTCTATAGGCCATTGCTCCCCTTGCCTCTCTAGAGTAGGCCAGATTTTGGCTCGTGGTCCCCGGTAGGCCCATGAGAACTCCATACACATGACTGATGCCAAAGTCTGATACTGTATTAGCATATCAACCTAGTAAGTTCCAGGGAGCCTCCGAGACTCGCCCAGAAAATGGCGTTTCATTACATTCAATGCTGGATTTTTTAAATGGCATCTGTTTATAAGCAACCCGTCCTCGAATTAAGTCCATTACATCCAGCAGTGAACCCCACAGACGCATTCATAAATTTGTACATGCTGTTCATTCAAAACAAGAATTTTCTCAAATATAAATTAATATTATAATATATTAGCATATTGTGCATATATAGGCATAGGTTAGGTTAGGTGTTTAGGTTCTGTTGGCGATTATTTATATTAGTACATGGGTACATACGTAAAATTAGTACGTACATTTATAGCGTTGTGGTTCGAACAAAATTAGTCAGTAAAGCATTTGTTCTGGAAGTGTTCGAATGAAATCAGTAGCGAGTCGTGTGTAAACCGTTTTTCATGCATAAACAGTGGGTTTTACCGGTGCATGGAATCACTTTTGGGTCCTTGTTTGGAGGACGGGCTGTTACAAGAGATGTGAGGAAGCAGATGTGAACCCAGTGTATATGCGGGACTTTTAAATCTTGCGCGGTACTTTAAAATGAATATTTACAATGTGCGCCTTTCAGCGACATTACTCAAATTGTATATACTGTACAGTGGTACCTCGGAATACGAGTGTTCCTGTATACGAGTTTTTCGGAATACGAGCAGGATTTCCTAAGAAAATTTGCCTCGGAAGGCGAGTGTGTTGATACGCGTACAGGCCGATTTAGCATGTGGTGGTACAGCGATCATCCCCCCCCCTCACCCCTCAGTTTACCAGTGCCTCGCGCCCAGTGACTATCCCACGTCAATTCTTCACCAGGATTTTCAGTGTTTTATTGGATTTTTGACCATTTGACCATAAAAGTTATTATATATCTCACCATGGGTCCCAAGAAAGTCAGTGGTAAGGATCAAGGCAAGAAAGTGTATGTGTGGATGACAACAGAGGAAAAACAAGAGATCATTCGGAAGCATAAAAATGGTACACGTGTTGTTGAACTTTGTAGGCAGTACAACAAAGCCACGGCAACGATATGCACTATACTTAGCAAGAAAAAGGACATTATGAGTGCTAAAGTGACAAAAGGCGTAAGAACAATCACGAAACAAAGACCACAAATACTTGAAGAAGTGGAAAAGTTGTTATTAATTTGGATACACAACAAGGAGTTAGCGGGTGATCTGTTTCAGAGGCCATCATTTGTGAGAAAGCCAGGATATTGCACGAAGACCTTGTAAAAAAAAAACCTCGGAACGAGTGCAGATACGATAGACTTTAAGGCAAGCAGGGGGATGGTTTGAAAAATTTAAAAAAAGAAGTGGTATTCATAGTGTTGCGAGGCATGAGGAGGCAGCCAGCTCAGACAAACCAGCAGCTGAACGATTTATTGAAGAATTTAAAGAGTTTGCAGAGGCTGAGGGATACCTACCGCAACAAGTTTTTAATTGTGATGAGAGAGGACTGTTCTGGAAAAGATTGCCTAAGAGGACATGAATTACCAAGAAGGAAAAAACCTTGCCCGGACACAAGCCTATGAAAGATAGGTTTACGCTTGTGCTGTGTTCAAATGCGAGTGGCGATTTGAAAATTAAACCCTTGCTAGTATATCATCCTGAAAATCCAAGGGTTTTCAAACAGTATAAAGTGCAGAAATACCAAATGTGTGTGATGTGGAAGGCTAACAAAAAGGCATGGGTGACTAGGATTTTTTTTTCGGAGTGGGTGAATGAAGTGGTGTGCCCTGCCATAGAAAAATATTTGCAGGAGAAACATTTGCCACTCAAGGCCCTGCTTCTCCTCGACAATGCTCCTGCTCATCCTCCAGGCTTGGAAGATGAATTGATGCACAGATAAAATAAATTTCTCACAGTAAAGTTCCTTCCTCCTAACACCACTCCTCTAATTCAGCCTATGGACCAGAAAATCATAGCGAATTTTAAGAAACCTTGTGAAAGGGCACTTTTTCGGAAAAGTTTTGAAGTGACTGAAGCCACAAACCTCAGTCTCAAAGAGTTCTGGAAAGACCATTTTAACATTTGTAGTGGTTTAAAACTCGTTGACAAAGCCTGGCAAGAAGTGACTCAAAGAACCCTGAGCTCTGGCTGGAGAAAATTGTGGCCTGAGTGTGTGACAGAACTAGACTTTGAGGGGTTTGAGCCTGTAAATGATGTGCCTATTGTTGAGGAAATTGTTACTCTGGGCCGGCAAATGGGCTTGGAATTGGATGGTGATGATGTGGAGGAGTTGGTGGAAGAACACAATGAAGAACTGACCACCGAAGAACTCCAAGCCCTTCAAAAGGAACAGCAAGAAGACCCAGCTGAGGATGTTTCTCCAGTGGAGGAGGATGAGGCAGTACACAATGTCCCTTCTGCAACCATTAAGAACTGGTGTCAGATGTGGGAAGAAATGCAAACTTTTATTGGAAAGACTCACCCAGAGAAAGCTGTAGTAGGGCATTGCATTAATCTTTTCAATGACAATGTGATGCCTTACTACAGAGAGAGCTTGCGAAGAAGGGAAAAACAAGCTTCCATGGACAGATTTGTTATGAGAAAATCGAGCAGTGAGCCACAACCAGGACCTAGTGGTATGCAGGCAAAACGTGCCAGGGAGTGCACCCCCAGAGAGGTCCTCACTGCCTGATGTGATAATGGAAGGGGACTCCCCTTCCAAACATTAACACCTCTCCTCCTCCCCCCTCCTCACCATCTTCCATACACCAACAGCATTCATCAGCAAGGGTAAGTAATAACTTTAACATAGTTTTGTAGGTTTATTTAGATGAATTAGGTATAAAATTTAGTTTGAAGTGAGGTTTTTGGGTAGTTAGGAACGGATTAATTCATTTCCCATTATTTCTTATGGGGAAATTAGCTTCGGATTACGAGTTTTCGGAATATGAGCTGTCTCCTGGAATGGATTAAACTCTTAAACCAAGGTACCACTGTGTATGTGTGTGTAATTACCTAAGTGTAGTTACAGGATGAGAGCTACGCTCGTGGTGTCCCGTCTTCCCAGCACTCTTTGTCATATAACGCTTTGTAACTACTGACGGTCTTGGCCTCCACCACCTTCTCCCCTAACTTGTTCCAACCGTCTACCATTCTGTTTGCGAAAGTGAATTTTCTTATATTTCTTTGGCATCTGTGTTTAGCTAGTTTATATCTATGACCTCTTGTTCTTGAAGTTCCAGGTCTCAGGAAATCTTCCCTGTCGATTTTATCAATTCCCGTTACTATTTTGTATGTAGTGATCATATCACCTCTTTTTTTTCTGTCTTCTAGTTTTGGCATATTTAATGCCTCTAACCTCTCCTCGTAGATCTTGCCCTTCAGTTCTGGGAGCCACTTAGTAGCATGTCTTTGCACCTTTTCCAGTTTGTTGATGTGCTTCTTAAGATATGGGCACCACACAACTCCTGCATATTCTAGCTTTGGCCTAACAAAAGTCATGAACAATTTCTTTAGTATATCGCCATCCATGTATTTAAAAGCAATTCTGAAGTTGGAAAGCATGGCATAGGCTCCTCGCACAATATTCTTTATGTGGTCCTCAGGTGATAGTTTTCTATCTAGAACCACCCCTGGATCTCTTTCTTTAAGAGTGTGTGTGTAATTACCTAAGTGTAATTACAGGATGAGAGCTACGCTCGTGGTGTCCCGTCTTCCCAGCACTCTTTGTCATATAATTGTATGTCATACATTTGGTATACAGAATTATATGAACATGTTTGCTGATGATGCTAAGATAATAGGAAGGATAAGAAATTTAGATGATTGTCATGCCCTTCAAGAAGACCTGGACAAAATAAGTAGATGGAGCACCACTTGGCAAATGGAATTTAATGTTAATAAATGTCATGTTATGGAATGTGGAATAGGAGAACATAGACCCCACACAACCTATATATTATGTGAGAAATCTTTAAAGAATTCTGATAAAGAAAGAGATCTAGGGGTGGTTCTAGATAGAAAACTATCACCTGAGGACCACATAAAGAATATTGTGCAAGGAGCCTATGCTATTCTTTCTAATTTCAGAATTGCATTTAATTACATGGATGGCGATATACTAAAGAAATTGTTCATGACTTTTGTTAGGCCAAAGCTAGAATATGCAGCTGTTGTGTGGTGCCCATATCTTAAGAAGCACATCAACAAACTGGAAAAGGTGCAAAGACATGCTACTAAGTGGCTCCCAGAACTGAAGGGTAAGAGCTACGAGGAGAGGTTAGAAGCATTTAACATGCCAAAACTAGAAGACAGAAGAAAAAGAGGTGATATGATCACTACATACAAAATAGTAACAGGAATTGATAAAATCGACAGGGAAGATTTCCTGAGACCTGGCACTTCAAGAACAAGAGGTCATAGATTTAAACTAGCTAAACACAGATGCCGAAGAAATATAAGAAAATTCACCTTCGCAAATAGAGTGGTAGACGGTTGGAACAAGTTAAGTGAGAAGGTGGTGGAGGCCAAGACCGTCAGTAGTTTCAAAGCATTATATGACAAAGAGTGCTGGGAAGATGGGACACCACGAGCGTAGCTCTCATCCTGTAACTACACTTAGGTAATTACACTTAGGTAATTACACACACACAGTATATTATTTGTGCCCTTTAAGGATTAAATATACCGTATAATAATAATAGTGTTTAGAAGTACTGTACTGTATTTGGGAATGTTTTCAGCATTTTGTTCTGTATGATCTAAGTTGAATCAGTGGATTAGTGTTCATCCTCAATAATCATTATATCTGTAATCATTTCCTTACAGATAATAAAAAAACTAATTGAAAGAAGGCAGAGTGAAATCCGTAAGGTACACCCAGGACTGACCTGCTTCCGAGATGGGGTGCGAGAAATACCCATTGAGAGCATCCCGGGAATACGAGAAGCAGGCTGGAAGGACCCGGGGACTCCCTCTCGTGCATCTCGGTCGCCCAGCCACGAGCAGCAGGATCCCGAGTACTTGCACAGCATGCTGAAAACACTGCTCTGCAATGTTGGTATTATATTTGTCATTTTCAAATATTATTAATGATTAATATCATGAACAGACTCAATATTTTGCTTCTAAATTAGGAGACCATGTATATTATAAAGTAAATGCCAAAATGTAAAAAGATGTGTTAACAGTTGGGTTCTAATCAATGAAGTGATTGAGGATGAGATGCATTTCTATAGCCATTTGTGTGTAACACAGTACATAGTAGCAAGAGATTGTCCCCTGGTGTAATTCAGGGGTTAACATGACATGGTGTAAAGGAGACAAGAGAACAAAAAATAAAGGCAGTTAATATAAGAGGAAGAGTGAGCAGATAGGCAATTGTGAATGGTGGAGAGAGAGAGAAGCTGTAATATGTTGCTTGTGAAGGAACAAAGAAGGTAGTGGGATGTAGGTAGGAAGACAATGAGGCACAATAACTTGGCTGAAGATATGGTGACCAAACCACACACCTCTAGATGAAGAGACGACAAAGTTTTGGTCCGTCCTGGACTATTATCAAGTCGATTGTGATAATGGTCCTGGATGACTATTATCGCAATCGACTTGATAATGGTCCAGAACGGACCAAAACTTTGTCGTCTCTTCATCTTCTGGTGTGTGGTTTAGTCATCATGTAGGTAGGAAGACATGTATGTTAGCAAGTTAAAACTGAGAAGGAAATATTGGAAAGTATTAATGTATGGCCAAGTAACTAAGTAACTAATAGTGATGTGAAGTGAAGAGCAGGGGTGCCATAGGCACAATCAGAGAACACTGTATAAACATCAGAGGTCCGCGGTTGTTCAACGTCCTCCCAGCGAGCATAAGAAATATTGCCGGAACAACCGTGGACTTCTTCAGGAGGACACTAGATTGTTTCCTCCAAGGAGTGCCGGACCAACCAGGTTGTGGTGGATATGTGGGCCTGCGGGCCGCTCCAAGCAACAGCCTGGTGGACAAAACTCACAAATCAAGCCTGGCCTCGGGCCGGGCTTGGGGAGTAGAACTCCCAGAACCCCATCAACCAGGTAATGAAACTCCATTTTCTGGGCGAGTCCAGGAGGCTTCCAGGCAACCCTCCCTCCCCTCCGGTCGGCGTTTTTTTTTATATCCAGCCTCAGAACTAGGGTGAGGATTGCCGGCGCGAGGGTCTGGGGCTTCCCCTTCCCCCTCCCTGGGAGGGGGGAGCTGCGCAGACATGCGGCGCGGCTCGTAAGACGTCATGTTTGTTTGGTCATGTTTCTTTTGGGAAGTTCTGTTCACTCCTTTGATGATTTTCGTTGTTAACCAGAATAGGGGTTTTTGTGTCGCTTACGTTTCTAGGTGCTTGTCCTGGTCGATGGCAGATATAGAATGCTCCAAATCACATGTGCGTTTCTATGGGCCATTGCTCCTTATGCCTCTGTGATGTTGGGGAATGGGAACTTTAACTCTGGTATAATAATATTTAATTAAGAAGATTTGAAATATTGTACTCGAAGGACCACCCACTTTTGAGAAAAGAGGAAAAACATATAAATGAATTATAAAGCTGACACTGAAATACCAGTGCCTATGGATGATAGGTTATTTGGTAATTATTTGAAGAGCATAAATGGACTGTAATAATAATTAATTAAGAGTTAAAATCCTCAAACTCCACATTGGAGGGTATTACTAGAAATTAATATATATCTAGGAACTGGTGCTGGTTCGTCACCAGTTGATTAATTACAACATTAAAGATTATAGAATCAGAAAGTAAATGTAGATTCTATGTGATTATTATATATTGAGATAATCAAACCTATGAAATATATTGGCTATTCATAGGAAGTTACGTGTAAAAATTGCTACGCTCTAGGCAACAAATATTAAATGTAAGTAAATTATCTTAGAATCTCAGATGTATAATATATGTAGAACACATATATTAGAGACAATATTAGCATTAATCAAAGAAAATCTACAAAATAACAAAAGAGGGCTTAGCTGTAAGAAGATTTCACTAAACCCACATTTGCACATGGAAAATAGTAGTGGGGCTGGTCCCAAACCTGCACACAGAAATAACAGCACATGAGACCAGAAGGCATGGCAGGATGTGCAGGAATACCCCCGTTGAAGAGGAGAGGTGCAACAGGTACTCTGAGAGAGAACTCTATCAACATCAGAGGCCCGAGACTGTTCAACATGCTTCCACTACACATAAGGGGCATAACTGGCCGACCCCTCAAAGTGTTCAAGAGAGAACTATCAACATCAGAGGCCCGAGACTGTTCAACACGCTTCCACTACACATAAGGGGCATAACTGGCCGACCCCTCACAGTGTTCAAGAGAGAACTATCAACATCAGAGGCCCGAGACTGTTCAACGCGCTTCCACTACACATAAGGGGCATAACTGGCCGGAAAGATGTACATGTTCGTAAGTACTTGCGTAACTGCTTCGTGAATCTGGTCCCAGGTTCTGGCTCGTGGTCCTCGGTAGACCTAGAACTCCACCCACTTCGACTGATGCAAAATAGTTAGGGTATCCATATCAGCCATGGATAGCTCTGGGGAGCCTCTGGGACTCGCCCAGAAAATGACGTTTCATTACATTCAACACGGTTTTTTTTTTTTTCCTCTTGGAGGGAAGGGATCCGCTGGTCCCTTCACGGGTCGCACCGTTAGTGAGGCGCTGGGAGGGAGGGAGGGTTGCTCTGTTTTCCTATGCTTGATCCCGCATTTTGTGGGCAGTTTGGGTCGTATCCTTTGGCCTGTGGTGGCATTGGGTGGCTTCTCTTCCTCTGGGAGAGATTCGGAGCCGGCGGGGTGGGCTTCTTCCTCTTCGCTCCATCAAGTCCTCTTGTTCCAGTCCTGCTCCAGGACTGTGCGGGGTCTTTGGTTCATTCTAGTTTTGTCCTGTCTGTTCCGCTGGGTTCCTTCTGGATAACTCTGTCCCATTTCCTTCTTCTCTTGGGGCCGGGTTTTTGGGTTGTCTCTCTGGCCCTTCGGGTCTCGTGTTTGTGTGTCCTGCTTCCTCCGGGGTTCAGGGCCTGGAGCCAGATTCACGAAGCAGTTACGCAAGCACTTACAAACCTGTAAATCTTTTCTCAATCTTTGGCAGGTTTGTTTACAATTATTAAATAGGTAATGAGCTCCGAAGCACCAGGAGGCTGTTTATAACAATAACAGCAGTTGATTGGGAAGTTCTCGTGCTTGTAACTGTTTAACCCTTAACCACTTAACTGCACCAACCAAGTATTCTCGGTCGGTGGAAAACTGCGCAACCGAGAAAACTTTTTGATTTTTTCATACCCGTTCTAAATGTCTGCGAGGTTGGTTGTGTACGAAATGAACTCTTAGGACCTCCAGTGAGAGACAGCCATCTTGGAAAAAATTCCCAGAATGCCCTAGGGCTGCTGGCTGAGTTAGTACTGAGTGAGCAACCATGGGTGGCGCACGCACCTCTGGCTCCCAAACACCTGTCTGACGCGGTGTTGAAAGATCGCGCTTTGTCGGTGAAATTCAAACCTTATTGTTTGAAGAACATAAGGGTCATAATATTGGTGAAGCTTGGCACAATAAGGACCTAATACAAAGGTCAGATGCAAGTGATACAGCACCTATGAGGAGGATGCAGCAAGCTTATCCAGTTGTAGCTCTGAGCGCCACCCTTGCCTACGTATGCTATCTCCAATTTATTTAGATGATACATAGATGAATCGTTTTCTGCATTCAGTGATGATGTATCTGATACAAGTAGCATAGATGAACAGTGTTAGCGGCTTTCATGGTGGTGTTTTTCATAAATATTTTCATAGATATTGGTCGGTCTACTCTGGCTCCATTCTTTGAGTAGTGCTGCAGTGCGGTGTTGTTATTCAGTTTGGTATCGTGCGAGCCAGGAGTATCACAAGAGTACTGGGGCTGCAGTCACCTAGGGCCGCCTTCCCTAGGTGCCCTGTAAGTACTGCCCCTTACAGCTTCATTGTTATCTTCCCTGAGCCGTACGGGAACTACTTCCGCGCGGTTCTGTTGCTGCTCGGTGATTGCCCGCCCTTGGGGTTCTGCTGGGGTGGTTCTTGCTCCTGTTTTCCTTGCGTAGGAGGTAGTTTCGTCACTGACAGGGGCGCGAGGTACTGTGCAGCTGTCTGATATATGCATAGCGACCGGTTCTGTTCACCTGGAGACGTTGTGCTTTGCGGAGTTTTTCTTTTGTTTTTGTTTTGTTTTGCCTGGCGGGATTGGCGGCGGAGGCATTCGAGCCTGTTCCTTCTGCTGGAGCTCTTGGGCCATGCCAGTGGGCCCCCTTCATCCTGGCTTTTCCGGCAGACTCTGCCTTTTCTCCAGAGGCAGAGGGTTTGGAGGACAGCTCTGCCCTGGGTCCTGACGTAGAGGTTCCCGGGGCTGGGGAGGAGTTGACTTGGGGTGCTTGGGCCCCATTTGACAATGCTTGGGTGTTGGTACCCTCAACGCGGGGCTTGTTGTTACAGGGGGAAGGGTTTTCCTATCCCCCCCCCCTCCCTGTACGATTTTAATATGGGTGCGACTCCTCCCCGGATTCGGTTCCGGGTTCCCTTGGGTTCCTCGGTTCCCTCCTTCCAGAGGTTTTCGACTTCCTGCATCACATCAAAGGTGGCGCGGGAAGTCCTTGTGGCTTACCTCTTGCGACACTCGGATTACACCTCAGTTATGGATCCTTCTTCTTTTGAGTTTGGCTCCTCATTTCCTTTCTGGGTGCATTACAAGGTGCCGGAGTCTTCCTGGTTGGCAGACCGCCCCTTCTTTTTGTTGGGGGCGTGGCATTCGTTCTGTCGGACCTGTGCGCTTGAATGGCAGGAAGTGACTACGGTTGTTCAGGTTTACCTAGGAGGCAAATTTGAGCACCTCAATGCTTGCTTGTTCACCACCGAACTTTCTCGTGATGTCGGTCAGGTTCAGCTACACGTGCAGGTTCCCCTCCCTTTTGGAGTCCCTGGTAGCCGAGGATTTGCGCACCCTTGGGCATTTGGCTTTGGTCTTGCGTTTCTTTTCCCCTACTGGAGCTGTCTTCGGACTGGCTCGGCGAGGATATGCAGGAACTGGGATCTGCGTCGATGTCTGGTGTGTTTGCTTCGGCAGCTCGGGCGTCGGCTGCCTTGTTGAAGTTGTTTGCGCTGACTCTGGGGGAGGCAGTGTCCCTGTTCTTTGCTTCTCGTCTTGCGTGCCGACAGGCAGTGCTCATCCACTCTTTGGAATCTGCTTGGGCCCTGGCTCTTAGATTTTTGTCCCCTTTTTGTCCGTTGCTGTTTGGAGAGTATGCAGTGGTGCATTTTCTGCAAGCAGCCTCGTCTAGTTGTCAGCCTATGTCGGACTAGTTGGTTTTCCGGGGGAGGGGGCCATGGTGGTCCTGCCCGGAAGGGTCGTGCCAGGTCTCGGGGTTCCTTCAGTTGTTGTAAGCCAGTAGTGCCAGATTCTGGGCCGGCACCTCCTCTGGAGCCATTGGCGTCGGGTCGGCGCAGTGATTGCTCTGAGCGTCAGTCAGGCTCTCATAGGGGTCATCAGCCCTTTCGCAGGTTGCCCTGTTGATGGGGCGATAGGGACGAGGCTTGAGCTTTTTGCTCTCGCCTGGTCCCACGATTCGTGGGTATTTCGGGTCGTTTCCTCCGTCCTGCGGTGGCGTTGGTTCGCTCCTCCTCCTTTGGGGAGATCAGGGCTGGCGGGGCAGGCCTCTTCTCCTGTGCTCTGTCAGATCACCCGGGAGTGGGTTCTCTTGGGTGTGGTCGAAACGACAACATCCCTCAGGTGGGTTTCCCGCCTGTTTTCAGTTCCGAAATGAGAGTGTGTGGATCTGCGATTCATACTGGACTTGTCTCGTCCGAATCCCTGGTCTTTTGCCCCTCCTTTCGGATGACCACTCTGTCTCACATCCGGCTGCTTTTGGTGCCGGGTGCCTGGATGGTGTCTGGACCTCCGGGATGCATTTTGGCACGTCCCGATTCATCCGGAGTTCAGGGACTGGCTCGGTTTTGTCGTGGGGCGACAAGCTTACTGGTTTCGTTGTCTTACATTCGGCTTGAATCTGGCACCTCGAGTGTTCACACGCCTTACCCAGGTCGTGGTGACCCGTTTGCATCTGTTAGGGGTTTGGATTCTGGCTTACCTTGACGACTGGCTGGTGTAGGCTCCCAGCCAGTCGGCGTGTCTGCTCACCAGGGATTTGGTTCTTTCCCAGCTGGCCGGGTTCAGGTTCTTGGTAAACTGGAGGAAGTCCCATTTGGTTCCCTCTCGGGTTCGGACTTGGCTGGGTCTTGTGTGAGACTCTTGGACCGCTTCCTTGTCTCTCCCTCCTGTGACACTGTTGCGACTGCAGTCCTTCCTCCGGCTGTTTTTGGAGGGCACCCGGGACACACGTCGGTTGTTTGAGCAGCTGTGCGGGAGCCTGAACTTCGCTGTGCTGGTCCACAATGTTTTGTGGACCAGCTTCGGCGAATGTTCTGGTTTCTTTGGGGTCGTCCCTTCCTCTGCTCTCGCGATCGATGGGTTCGGATCCCGGAAGCCTTGCGTTGACTGCTGCGTCCCCGGCTTCCTCTACAGGTTTTTCGGGGTTCTGTGCCGTGGCGCCTTTCCGAGCCCTCGCTCGATGTGTTCACAGATGCCTCGTCTCTCGGCTGGGGTTTTGTGACAAGAGCTCACCAGGCCGGCCAGGGTCAGTGGGGTCCGTCTTTCCGTCGAGCTCACAGCACAGCACGGGAGTTTGCGGTGGTGTAGCATTCGCTTCAGAGGATCTTTGTCACTCGAGGGGAAATGATCAGGCTCCATTCGGACTGCTCCCTGGTGGTTCATTGCCTGAACCATGAGGGTTCGATGCGGTCCTTGGCTCTTTGGGGCTGGTCGCTTCGGGTGACTCGTCTGCGGAGTTTGGCTCTCCTGGCGGTTCATGTTCAGGGGGTGTCAAACATCCTGGCAGATGGCCTGTCTCGGTTCATTCCCCTTTCCACGAAATGCACGGTCGACGCCGACTCTTTCAGTTGGCTCTGCTGGACATACGGGCGCCCAGAGATGGACCTCTTCGCATCAGCGTAGTCAAGACATCTTCCAGTTTATGTGGCACCCTTCCCAGACTGCAAAGCTGTCGGGGTCGATGCCATTCCGCTGGACTGGTCGAGGTGGAGTTATCTGTACCTCTTCCCACCGGTCCGGTTGTTGCTCCGAATCCTGGCTTGGTTGGAGACTTACCAGGGGAGAGTTGTCCTGTTGGCTCCTTGGTGGCCGGCTCAGCCCTGGTTTCAGCTGCTTCTTGCTCGATGTTCGAACCCGAGGGTCTTCCCGCAGCTCCGCCTTTTTCAGCAGATTGGTCCAGTCTGGTACGTGGCTGGTTCAATCTTCTCCACTCTTCGCGTCTGGTCTTTTTGACACGGGTGTATCACTACTTATATGATGATCAGGTGGCTTCATTAATGGTGTCCCACCTGCGAGTTTCGTCTTGACAGCAGTATGAAATTTCCTGGCGGTCCTGTCGGCATTTTTTGTCTCTTCATAGGTTGTCTTCAATTTCTGATCAGGTTGTTTTGTCCTTTCTTGATTGTTTCAGGACTGTCATCTTATGCTAAATACTGTTGCCTTGTATCGTGCGGCGCTGGCGGAGCCGCTGCAGCTTGCATTCGGGGTGGATGTCACTTCTGCTCCATTCCGCAAGCTTTCTCAAGCGTTGTTTCACCTTCAGCCTACTTCGCCGCCTGAGCCATCCTGGTCGTTGGACTGGGTGCTCTCTTTTCTCTCTTCTCCTCGGTTTGTGGTGTCCCCCCTCGGTTCAGGACTGTTTTTCTAAGGCACTTTTCTTATTGGCATTGGCCTCTGGGGGTCGGGTCGGGGAGCTTCATGCTCTCCTCCAGCGCAGGGGTTTCTGCTCTTTCGGTCCTGGTGGTTGTTTCATTTGTTTGCAGCCTTCTCCTTTTCTGGCGAAGAATGAGTCTGCTGCTTTCCGAAGGGGTCCTTGGGTTGTTGATGCTTGGTTTGTTTGGCCGGGGGTGCATCATGTTTTGTGTCCGGTTGCGGCTCTTCGCTGTTATCTGCATGCCACGGCCTCCATGGCAGGGGATGCACTTTGGGTGGACTCGATTTCCCTTCTTCCCTGTTCCAGGGCATGAGTCTCCCAGGACGTCCACAGGATTATTCATTCCAACCGACCTGCGGTCTATCCCCATGCCCACAGAGTTCGTAAGTTCGCAGCTTTGGCTGCTGTTTTGGGGAATATGTCCTGGGCTGACATTCGGGCACGGGGATTTTGGAGGTCGAATAGGGTCCTGGCTGCACGGTATCTCGTTAATGTTCCTGGCCCTTCTCGGACATTTGTAGCCTTGGGTCGCTGGTTGCAGCCAGTTGTCTTGACTTCGAGTTGAGGAGCAAGTGACGACCGCCTCCCGAGTAAGTCCCTTTTTCTGTGGGGAGCCCCTACGGCTCCCTGGAGCTTATCGGGCTAATGTATGTTATGTTAGACCGGGACATTAGCTAAGGAGTTCAGACCTACCAGGGACCAGCGCCAGAACCTGGCCCCTTCAGAGAGGTTTCAGGGAGCAATGGCCCTGGAAAACCCCATATGGTTGGGGGTTTTCCTTATCTGCCATCGACCGGGGTTAGGCACCCAGAAAGGTAGGCGTAACAAAACAAACCCCACATGGTAAGAAACTACAACAAAAAGCAAACAGAGAGGTAGAAAACTCCCTACAATCCCAAGGAAACAAGCAAACAAGCAAACATCACACTTTACTGCCGCGCCGATCGTCCGCGCAGCCCTCCCCACCCCGGGAGGGGGAGGGGGGAGCCCCGGACCTACCGCGCCGGCTGCCAAGCTCCAGTTCGTTCGCTAATGTCAACCGGGATTGACGCTTCTCTGGCCTCAGTTTCCTAGGCGGTGTTTGCCTTGTGTGGCGTTCACTGCCGTGTGTTGTGGTGTGCGGTGGCCAGGAGTACTTCATCAGTGCCGGGGCTGCATGTGCTTAGTGGCAGACTTCCCTAAGCGCCCTGTGAGTACTGCCCTTGCGTAACAGGGTTATCTTCCCTGGGGCGTTCGGGAACCATTCCCGTAGAGGTTCTTGCTGCTCGGCATTTGCCTCGCCCTTGGGGCCAGCTGGGGCTTGGGGCCCTTGTTTGGCCCTGGGTAGGGATTGGTATTGTGCTGGTTAGGGCGTCAAGGTGTTGTGCAGCCTGCCACCTAAGCGGCGGCCAGTTTCTGTTGCCTCTGGAGACGGTGTACTTTTGCGGGGTTTTTCTTTTGTTTTTCATTTTTCTTGCCTGGTGGGGTTCTGCCGAAGGTGGTTATAGTTCCACTGGTAGTGTTTGGCGGCCCTCTGCTAGGTCCCCGTGCTTGTACACGTCTCAGGGGTTTTCAGTGCTATAATCTACCCTCTTGTTATGTTTGGGTTTCTTAACCGGTTAGCAACACCTTGCCCGGGCTTCCCGTAGTTGTTACCCTACGGGCCCTGGAAACCCCTGTCTGGGCTCGGGGGACCATTGAATGTGTCTTCCGGGTTCCAACCCGTCTTGTACGGGATCGTTGGTTGCTGTTCCCTTGTCTCCGGGTGACAGTCGCCAATTTTACCTCCGTCATGCTGCCTGTTGGGTCACTGACACCTTGACCCGGAGTCTTGCGAGTGATTCTCTGCTTGTTCTCCAGTACTCTCCTGATGTTATTGCTGTTCAGAGTATAGGCGGCATCCATGTTGCTGCAACATGCTAGGTTGGTTTCCCACTCGAATGCCCCGTGGCCGCCCCGTTTGGTTAGGTGCTGCTCGCCCCTTTCTCTCCATGTTCCCGGCTCCGGACCGTCTGCGGGTTTCGGGGTCGGGGCGGGGTTTAGTTGCGGCAGAGACTCGGGCGGTTTTCGGGGGCTGCCCCGTTCGGGTTGGGGACGGAGGTTTGAGCCTGTGCCTCCTGCCAAGGCTTCTGGGTCTTACCAGCGGCCCTTTCTTGTTGCCTTTCCCATGGGCTCTTGCTTTTCTTTACGGGCGGAGGGCTTGGAGGACGGCTCTGCCCCGGGGCCTCTGTTGTTGGTTCCCGGGGCTGTGGGGGTTGCCTGCTAGCAGTTCTGGGGCGGTTTTGCCCCTTCAGGGGTTTTTCTGCTGTTGGGCGGCGTTTTTCGCCCTTCCAGTCTGCTAGCTTCCCACATTTGCTGGCGTGTTTTTGTGTATTTAGCGTCAGTCACAGCCCCCTGCTGGCGGCCATTTTCGTCTGCCGGTTTCACGGCGTGGCCACCAGGGCGGCGTTGCGGTTTGTTTACATGCGTCTGGGTGTGCGAGCGAGCGTCTCTGGTGAGTTTTCAAAAAATTTTCAGGGTTTTTGTTCTGTTGTCGTTTCTTTGTTTTTCTGGTGTTTTCTTGCCGTTGCCTGTTCCTCT
This sequence comes from Procambarus clarkii, assembly GCF_040958095.1. NCBI lineage: Eukaryota > Metazoa > Arthropoda > Malacostraca > Decapoda > Cambaridae > Procambarus > Procambarus clarkii. The sequence goes on from NC_091163.1 coordinate 42,753,924, forward strand.
GGGAACGTTTGGGTGTTGATTTTGGGTCTGAGCCTATGGGTTTAGGCTCAGTGCCCCTGGCTGGTATGCTTGCTCCCACACCTTGCCCCTCGGTTTCGGTCTGTTGGGACCGTTTTCCCAGGGCGTTCTGCTTGGGTCTGTGCTTTGCCTTTCAGTGGTGTTCTCCGCCGGCAAATGTGGTGGTTTGGGCTCCCCCTGGTTCGATTCTGGGTTCCTTTGGGTTCCTTGGTTTCGTTCTGGAGGTTTCTTCCTCTTGGGCCCCCTTTTGTGGGTTCAGGGGACTGTTTCCTCGTGTGACCCGGTTCTGCCTTTTGGGGTTCCGGGGTCTTCCTGGCTTGCAGACTAAGCTTTTTGGGTCTTGGCACATGTTGTGGTTGTGCTGGGACTTTGTGGTTTTGCTGTCGAGGTGGGCCTTTTGATGCAGTTTTGTGCCTTCTTTGCCTGGCCGGTGTAGTGCTCTCTGCCACTAGTCGGCGGCTTGTGCTTTTACAATATATGTCCTCACCTAGTTGTGCTTGTGGGGGTTGAGCTCTGGCTCCTTGGTCCTGCCTCTCAACCGTCCATCAACAGGTAATTACCTAAGTGTAATTACCTAAGTGTAGTTACAGGATGAGAGCTACGCTCGTGGTGTCCCGTCTTCCCAGCACTCTTTGTCATATAACGCTTTGAAACTACTGACGGTCTTGTGTATCGGTTCCTGTGCCTCTTGGGCTCTGTCATGTCTACATGTGACATTGTATGGGGGTCAGCCTCGTTACTTGTGTGAGGAGTCGCCACATTACTTCCTAGTGCTTTCCTGTTCCCATTCTGACACTATAAAAAAAAAAAAAAAAAAAAAAAAATTAATTCTATCTGTGGCTCTTTTGGGTACTCAGTTTCCACCTGTGTCCCCTAGTGCGTGTGCCCCTTGTGTTACATAGCCTGTCCTTATCAACCCTGTCGATTCCCTTGGGTATCTTGAATGTGGTGATCAGGTCTCCCCTCACTTCATCTTCCAGCGAAGTGTGGTTTCATTCCCGTTGTCTCTCCTCATGACTTCGGTAGTGTACTTTTTCTTTCTGAAGGGGTTCTGTTCCCTTCTCTGTTGACTGGGCGCTGGGGGAGCAGCTTGCTCTGTTGCCTCTCGCTTGATCCCGCTGTTGGTGGGCGCTTTGGGTTGTCTTCCGGCCTCTGCTGGCTTCGGAGGACGGCTTCTCCCCCTTGGGGGGGGTTCAGAGCTGGCGGGGTGGGCTTCTTCCCCTGCGCTTCGTCATTTCCTCTTCGTGGGTGCGTGGGGCGTGGTCGATCCTCCCCATCCTTCTGGGCTTCCCGTCTGCTCTTTGCAGTCATGAGCTTTTCCAGTCTGCAGTTCTTCTGGACTACTTCAGTCTGCGCCCTGGATCCTCTGCCCTCCTCGGAGGACTGTTGTCTCCTGTTCGGATTCTGTTAGGGCCGGGTGCATGGATGGTGGACCTGGACCTCCAGGCCTCTTCTTGGCACGTTCCTCTCCAGTTTTTCTGGGGCTAGCACGGTTGGTAATTACCTATGTGTACTTACCTAAGTGTAGTTACAGGATGAGAGCTACTCTCGTGGTGTCCCGTCTTCCCAGCACTCTTTGTCGTATAATGCTTTGATTATAATTGTCATATTGTCATATAATGATTGTCATATGTCATAATATGTCTTAATATGATTGTCATATAATGCTTTGGTGGTGGGGCTTCAGGTTTTCTGTTTTTATTGCCTTCCCTATTTTGTAAAGGGCACTTTGTATACTCTTTGCATCTTTACCGGATCTTAGTGCCCTGTCTGCGTCTGAGATTCGGTGTCTGGCCTACCTCGACGACTGGCTGGAGTGGGCTCCCAGTCAGTCCGCTTGTCTGCTCGCCAGGGGATGGTTCTTTCCAGATCGCTGGGTTTGGTTTCCTGGTGATCTGGAGGTTTTACCTTCTGTTTCCGTCCCGGGTTCGGACCTGGGCCTTGTTTCAGGCTCTTGGGGCCCCTCATTGTCTTCCCTCCAGAAGTGTTACTGCGGCTGTGGTCCCGCCTTTGGCTGTTCAGGAGGGGGTCCCGGGTTGCTCAGCGGTTGCTGGGGCGGTTGTGCGGGAGTTTGCACTTCGGCGTGCTTGTCTGCCCGCGGAGTCGGGTTTGGCTCCGGCGTCGGTTGGTTCCTACGGAGACTCCCCTTCCGCCTCTTGCATTCCTTGGGTTCCTCTGGGGATCTGGTGTTGGTGCTGCGTCACCAGCTTCCTCTTTGGGGTTTTCGGGGTTCCGTGCCTTGGCACCTCCCCGAGCCTTCGCTCGATGTGTTCACGGACGGGTCGTCTCTCGGCTGGGGCTTTGTGACCAGTGCTCACCAGGTCGGCCGAGGTTGATGGAGTCTGTCCGTCGGGCTCACAGCCCGGTTCAGGTGTTCATGGCTGTCTGGTTTGCGCTTCGGAGGGTTTGGGTCACTAGGTACTCTACCATTAAGCTCTGTTTGGACTGTTCTCTGGTGGTTCTTGCCGGAACCACAGGGGGTTTGGTTAACCGTGTGGTTCATGTCCGGGGTGTGTCCTGCGTCCTGGTGGACAGCTGTCTCGGTTCATTCCTCTTCGTGGGTTGGCCAGTCGTCGCCGATTCGTTTTGTTGGCTCTGTTGGGCTTATGGACTCCTGGCCATGGACGTCTTCGGGTCGGCGTGGTCTAGGCGTCGCCCGTTTTGTGGCGCCCTTCCCACCTGCGAGGACTTCACGGTGGAGGCTTTCGGCAGGCCTGGTCGAGGTGGGGGGTACCTGTACCTCTTCTCCCGGTCCAGCTGTTGCTTCGGGTTCTGGCTCGGTTGCAGCCCATTCCCACGAGAACAGTCCTTATGGTTCCATGGTGGCCGGCCCGGCCTTCTTTTCAGACGCTGCTTGATAGGTGTCCGTACCCGGGGCGTTTTTCCTGAGGCTTCGCCTCTTTCGGCAGGCCGAATCGGTCCTTTCCGTGACTGGTTCGGCCTTCTCTTTGGCTTTTCGCGTCTGGTATTTTGACGCAGGTATCACCATCTCTATGGTGTTCAGGTGGCTTTGTTGACGGTGTCCCACCTGCGAGCTTCGTCTTGGAGACAGTATGACGTTTATTACGTTTTCTCGCATTTTGTTTCCCCTCCGGCCTGCTCATGAGTCGCCTGAGCCATCCTGGTCCTTGTTCAGGGTGCCTTCTTATCTTCCCCTCAGTTTGTGGTAGCCCCTTCGGTTTCAGTTTCCTCCTCTTTGGTACTGGTGGTAGCTTTATTGGTGTGCAGCTTTTCTCTGTCCTGGCGACGGTCGAGACGGCTGCTTTCCGGAGGGGTTCTTGGGGTATTGGTACTTGTTTGGTTTGGCCGGGGGGTGCGTCCTGTGTTGTCCGGTTGTGCTTTTTGCTGTTACCGGCGTACCGTGCCTGGGGATGCGCTGTGGTTGATCCGGTTCCTTCGTTCCCTGTTTTCAGGGCTCGGGTCTCCCAGGTCGTCCGCAGTGTTTTCCTTCTTCCTGCGGTCTGTCTTTGCGCCCGTGCTTTTCAGACGTTTGCAGCATTTGCTGCTGTGTTGGTGACGTCTCGGGCTCGTTTCGGGCGCAGGGATTTGTGGGTCGCACAGGTTTTTGGCCGCCCATCCATATGTGCGTCTGTTCTTGGGCGTTCTTGTTGCCTTGGGTCGCAGGTTTGCGACCGGTTGTCTTGGCTTTGCGTTGCAGAGTTTGTGGCGGCCGCCTCCCGGGTTAGCCCTTTCTTTTCCTTCTCTTTGGGTATGAAGCTCCAGGGAGCCGTAGGGGCTCCCCACAGAAAACCAGCGTTGAATGTAATGAAACGCCATTTTCTGGGTGAGCCCCGGAGGCTCCCTGGAAACCCTCCCTCCCACCGGTCGGCGGTTTTTTCGCGTTGAAGCTTAGCTTCCGAACTGGAGCTTGGCAGCCGGCGCGGTAGGTCCGGGGCTCCCCCCTCCCCCTCCCGGGGTGGGGAGGGCTGCGCGGACGATCGGCGCGGCAGTAAAGTGTGATGTTTGCTTGTTTGCTTGTTTCCTTGGGATTGTAGGGAGTTTTCTACCTCTCTGTTTGGTTTTTGTTGTAGTTTCTTACCATGTGGGGTTTGTTTTGTTACGCCTACCTTTCTGGGTGCCTAACCCCGGTCGATGGCAGATAAGGAAAACCCCCAACCATATGGGGTTTTCCAGGGCCATTGCTCCCTGAAACCTCTCTGAAGGGGCCAGGTTCTGGCGCTGGTCCCTGGTAGGTCTGAACTCCTTAGCTAATGTCCCGGTCTAACATAACATACATTAGCCCGATAAGCTCCAGGGAGCCTCCGGGGCTCACCCAGACAATGGCGTTTCATTACATTCAACGCTGGTTTTTTTCTTTATCTTTGGTTAGTTAACTCCGGGGAGCCGAAGGGGCTCTCCACAGAAAACCACCGTTGAATGTAATGAAACCCCATTTTCTGGGTGAGACCCAGAGGCTCCCTGGCATCCCTCCCTCCCTCTTTCCGGTCAGCATTTGTTTTTTTTCGCGTTTTTGATACTCGGCCTCTGAACTGAGGAGAGTTGCCGGCGTGGATGTCAGGGACCCCTTCCCCCCTGCCTCTTCCCAGGGAGGGAGGGGTTGCGCAGACGGATGCGCGGTGTGAGTGTGTGTGTGTGTGTGGTGACGTCATACTTGTTTCCTTGGTTTTTGATTAGAGAGTTCTCTTGCTAGTTCGGATTTCGGTTTGCAAATTATTTGATCAGCAGTAATTTGTTTTGGAATTCCTACCTTTCTGGGTGCCTGACCTGGTAGATGGCAGACAAAGACTGCTTCCAATTACACGAGGGTGTCTTTAGGTCATTGCTCCTCGTGCCTCTCTTGAGGGGGGCCAGGTTCTGGCTCTGGTCCCTGGTAGGCTTAGAACTCTTTCGATTGACTGTTGCCACGGTCTAATATATACACGTGAGCCTGGTATAGCTCCGGGGAGCCTCCGGGTCTCACCCAGAAAATGGCATTTCATTACATTCAACGCTTTTTTTTTTTTTTTTTTTTTTTTAATTTTTTAAGAGTGAATACAAACATTGTAGACTTCTGATGATGGTCAGTGTTGTGAACCAAAGTGTTGTATGACAAGTGTACAGCAGCAACCAATAATTACCCAAGTGTAGTTACAGGTTGAGAGCTAAGCTCGTGGTGTCCCTTCTTCCAAGTAATCTTGTCATGTGACGCTTTGAAACTACTGACAGTTTTGGCCCCCACCACTTTCTCACTTAACTTGTTCTAACCATCTACCACTATGTTTGCATAAGTGAATTTTCTTATATTTCTTCGGCAGCTTTGTTTGGTCAGCTTAAATCTATTATCTCTTGTTTTTGAAATTCCAAGTCTCAGGAATTCTTCCTTATCAATTTTATTGATGCCCGTTACTATTTTGTACATAGTGATCATATCGCCTCTTTTTCGTCTATCTTCTAGTTTTGGCATATTTAATGCCTGTAACCTCTCCTTATAGCTCTTGTACCTTCGGTTCCAGGAGCCATTTAGTTGCACGTCTTTGCACCTTTTTCAGTTTGTTGATGTGCCTCTTAAGATATGAGAACCATACAACTGCTGCATATTCCAGCTTTGGTCTAACAAAGGTCGTGAACAATTTCTCTAGTATTTAAAAGCAATTCTGAAATTGGAAAGTGTAGTATAGGCTCCTCGTATGATGATCTTTATGTGGTCCTCAGGTGATAGTTTTCTATGTAGAACCTTACCTAGATCTCTCTCTATCAGAATTTTTTAAAGATTTTTCACATAATTTTTAGGGTGTGTGTGGTCTGTGTTCTCCTATTCCCAGTTTCATAACATGGCATTTATTCACATTAAATTTCATTTGTCAAGTTGTGCTCCATACATTTATTTTGTCCAGGTCTTCTTGAAGGGCATGACGATCGTCTAAATCTCTTATCTTCCCCAGTATCTTAGCATCATCCACAAACATGTTCATATAATAATGTGTTCCATCTGGTAGGTCGTTTATGTAGACAATGAACATTTCTGTTTGTAGACATTGCAAGAAACCTCTGGTACTCCACTCGTAACATTTCTCTAGCTTAATAAATTGCCTCTGATTACTGCCCTCATTTTTCTGTCAGTTAAAAAAATTTTCATCCATGTTAGAAGTCTTCATGTCACTCCTTCAGTATGTTTTAGTTTCAGAACAACCTCTTATGTGGAACTCTGTCGAAAACCTTTTCTGTGGGGAGCCCTTACGGCTCCCTGGAGCTTATCTAATGTATGTTATATTAGACTGGGACACTAGCTATGGAGTTCAGACCTACCAGGGACCAGCACCAGAACCTGGCCCCTTCAGAGAGGTTTCAGAGAGTAATGGCCCTGGAAAACCCCCTTGTGGTTGGGGTTTTTTCTTATCTGCCATCAACTGGGGTTAGGCACCCAGAAAGGTAGGCATAACAAAACTAATCCCACATGATAAGAAACTAAAACAAAAAAACAAACAGTGAGGTAGAAACTCCCTACAATCCCAAGGAAACAAGCAAACAAGCAATTATCACATTTACTGCCGTGCCGCCCTCCCCTCCCTGAGAGGGAGGGGAGGCCCGGACCTCACCGCGCTGGCTGCCTTCAGTTCGTAAGCTAGTGCCAACCGGGACAGATGATTCTCTGACCTCAAATTCCTGGGCGGTGTTTTGCCTTGTGTGGCATTGTCTGATGTCTTAGTGTGGTGTGCGGTGGCCAGGAGCACCTCATCAGTACCGGGGGCTGCATGTGCTTAGGGGCTTCCTTCCCTAAGCGCCCTGTGATACTGTCCCTGCGTGTCAGGGTTCTCTCCCCTGGGGCATTCGGGAACTGCTCCCATAGGGGTTCTTGCTGCTCGGCATTTGCCTCGCTCTTGGGGCCAGCTGGGGCTTGGGGCCTTTGTTTGACCTTGGGTAGGACTGGTGGGTTGCTGGTTAGGGCGTCAAGGTGTTGCGCGTCCTGCCACCTAAGCGGCGACCAGTTCCTGTTGCCTCTGGGGACGGTGTACTTTTGCGGGGGGGTTTTGTTTGCCTGGTGGGACTATAGTTTCCCTGATACTGTTTTGGTGGCCCTTTACTAGGCCCCCGTGCTTGTACACGTCACAGGGATTTCAGTGTTATCATCTACCCCCTTGTTGTTTGGGTGTTTAACCGGTTAGCAACACCTTGCCCGGGCTTCCCGTAGTTGTTACCCTACGGGCCCTGGAAACCCCTGTTGGGGCTCGGTGGACCCATGGATGCGTCTCCTGAGTTCCAGCCTGCCTTGTGCGGGTTTGAAGGTTGCAGTGTGCCCTTGTCTCAGGGTGACAGTCACCTCTTTTGCCTCCGTCATGCTGCCTGTTGAGTCAACGACACCTTTGACCCGGATTCTTGCGAGTCATGTTCTCTGCTCGTGCTCCAGTTTTATTTTGATGATATTGCTGTTAACCCTTAAAGTGCGCATCACGTCATATGACGTGTTGGACGTTGTTCCAGTCAACTGCGCATCACGTCATATGACGACGTGTTGGAGTACTTCGCAAGATTTAAACGGCCCGCGGATACACGGGGTTCACCACACCTTCATCAGGGCTCTTGTAAACAGACGCCATTTTTTTTTAAATCGTGGGCCAAACTCCTGGGTGTTATTGGCCTCAGTATTGAGTGAGCAACCAAGCCTGACACACGCAGCATGAGCTAACAGCACTGCTGTTCAGCTTGTGACCACAGCATCGCCTAAAAATGCCAAAATATACTTGTTCATGCTATTATGTAGCGATGATATTATTACAGAAGACCCCTGACTGTGATAAAACTAACCAGGGTTCTGATAATAGCAGGATTGTGGTGATATTTAGCGCTGTGCACCATGGAAGGAGTAGTAATGCTGTGGGAGGGAGGATGGTGGCGTTGTCTTCTGACTGTGTGGGGCCACCTTTTATTGACTGTACTCACCATACCAGCTTAGTGGTTCGCTATGGTGAACACAAATGTAGATACTTATATATAACGTGTGTATAGAGGGTATAAACAGCAAGAGGTTTGGAGCCGCCATTTTGGTGAGGGCGGTGGCGTCGTCTGTACGACGCCACCGTGCAGATGACTGTGTTGTTGTTTACTGGTTACCACGATGGTCTTTGGGCACCATACCAGTTTATTTGTACAAGTATGGTGAATAAAACAGGTAGATATTTATATATAATGTGTGTATATAGCATAATAACACCACACAGTATTGTTGGAGGAGAAATATTAGTGCGTCTGGCCTTGAGGGCGGCAGCCATCAGCTGACTGTGTGTGGTCCTATGTATTTGTGCCTTTACTCACCATACAAGCTTAGATGTACAGTTATGGTGAACAAAACATGTAGATACTTATATATAACGTCTGTATATAGTGAATTATAGCAAAAACAGTATTGTGGGAGGAGAATGAGGGTGAGTCAGATGACTGGAGGGAGGGCGGGAGTGGCTGGCTGGTACACGGCGGTCACTCCTCATTACTTTTTGACTCATAATAGCTACTTAGTGGTTCGTTATAGTGAACAAAACATGCAAATACTTATATATAACCTGTGCTTATAGTGTAATAACCGACAAAGTATTTGTTCACTGATTGATGAACATAATTGAATCAACAATATGCACACCATATTTTTTAATACAGCAATGATTCACTCATTTTATTATATAAATATATCAAACTACACACTATTGAATAATATTACAGCAAAAAAACTATGAAAAATCAATCAGAGACATTGAAATAATTAGGTAATTATCTCTTTGTGGCAACTCCGGCCTGACAGCTGGCGAGCAACAGACCGCCTGGGACGCATGCTGAGCCAGCGCCTATAATTTCCCAGACTTCCCCGCCCTATAGCGGGCAATATATGCCACTTACGATTTTTTTTATTATTTTTCCCGTGATCAGTGAACACAAATTAACAGGTTAGGAAGAAAAAATAATTTTTTCTGGGGGGAGCCGCGTCGGCTCCCCGGAGCTTTACCGGCTGATATGCTAATGTTAGACTTTGGCATCAGTCATGTGTATGGAGTTCTAGGGCCTACCGGGGACCACGAGCCAGAACCTGGCCCCCTCAGAGAGGCAAGGGGAGCAATGGCCTATAGAAACCCCCGTGTGGTTGGAAGCATTCTATGTCTGCCATCGACCGGGTCAAGCATCCAGAAAGGTAAGCATTCCAAAACAAACCCCTATTCTGGTGAAAATTGCTACCTAAGCCGAACTAGTGAATAGAACTCTTCAACAGAAAACAAGGAAACTAGTATGACGTCATACGTCACCGCGCCGCTGTCTGCGCAGCTCCCCCCTCCCCGAGAGGGGGAAGGGGGAGCCCCAGACCTCCCACGCCGGCTATCCACCCATCAGTTCTTCGGCTGATGCTATAGGCAATGGTTATGTGCTCCGCCTTTTTCCTGGGCTCGGAGGGGCCTTGTCGGGTCTGCTTATGTTCTGCCTCGTGGTCTCGCCTCCGGTTGGTGGTCGGGTGGCTTCGTGGTAGGTGTCCCACCTGCGTACAGTGTGTCCTCACTTGAACGAACTATATGGGGCGAAGCCGATTCGTTCCAGTGCGGAATTCGTTCCATCCGTCCGGCCCCAACAACCTTCTTATTTTTTTTTTTTAAACATATGCCAGGACACATTAGTTTGTTTCTTTGTTGTGTGGTGCTTCATTATAATATCTTTCATGCTCTTTTGGTGTCAATAATAATCTGAGATGCAAGAATCACCATCCCCCACCCCACTCACACCATCCTCCACACCACCCACACCATCCTCCACACCACCCACACCATCCTTCACACCACCCACACCATCCTCCACACCACCCACACCATCCTCCACACCACCCACACCATCCTCCACACCACCCACACCACCCATACCATCCCCCACACCATCCCCCACACCATCCCCACACCATCCTCCACACCACCCACACCATCCTCCACACCACCCACACCACCCACACCATCCCCCACACCATCCCCCACACCACCCACACCATCCCCCACACCACCCACACCATCCCCCACACCACCCACACCATCCCCCACACCATCCCCCACCCCACTCACACCATCCCCCACACCACCCACACCATCCCCCACACCACCCACACCATCCTCCACACCACTCACACCATCCTCCACACCACCCACACCATCCTCCACACCACCCACACCATCCTCCACACCACCCACACCATCCTCCACACCACCCACACCATCCTCCACACCACCCACACCATCCTCCACACCACCCACACCACCCATACCATCCCCCACACCATCCCCCACACCATCCCCACACCATCCTCCACACCACCCACACCATCCTCCACACCACCCACACCACCCACACCATCCCCCACACCATCCCCCACACCACCCACACCATCCCCCACACCACCCACACCATCCCCCACACCACCCACACCATCCCCCACACCACCCACACCATCCCCCACACCACCCACACCATCCTCCATACCACCCACACCATCCCCCACACCACCCACACCATCCCCCACACCACCCACACCATCCCCCACACCACCCACACCATCCTCCACACCACCCACACCATCCCCCACACCACTAACACCATTCGCCCCCACCACCCACACTCCCCACACCACCACCCACACACCCCACACCACCACCCACACCATCCCCCACACACCCCACACCACCCACATCATCCCCCACACCACCCACACCATCCCCCACACCCCTACACCATCCCCAACACCACTAACACCATTCGCCCCCACCACCCACACTCCCCACACCACCACCCACACACCCCACACCACCACCCACACACCCCACACCACCACCCACATCATCCCCCACACACCCCACACCACCCACATCATCCCCCCACACCCAACCACACCACCCACACCAACCCACCCACACGCAAACCACACCACCCACACCATACCACACCACCCACACCATACCACACTACCCACACCGTGTATTGAAGCAGCAGGCTTGGAAGCGTCTCAACTCGCCCGACAAAAAAAAAATGATGGGTTGACAGGTCTCCTCTCACACCTCCAGGACCCCCCCCACCCCCCAGGTACCCGGCCATACACACCACAATGCCAAGTCAGCTATTGTTTTCTTCAGGAAACAATAAAACGTGTTAATAATTAATAATGTATATTAATACACGAAAATTAACATATTTTGGCATAAATATTTTACAGCTAAGATTGAGATTTATAATAGAGTATGAATGAGAGGTTTGGCAGCCATGCGTGGTCACCACCCTTCTCTCTCCACTTCCACCTCCCCTGACAACACCTTCCACCACTGACCCCACCTGCCTCTTTCCACCACCTGCCTCCCCTGACACCGCCTGCCTCCCCTGACCCCACCTGCCTCCCCTGACCCCACCTGCCTCCCCTGACCCCACCTGCCTCCCCTGACCCCGCCTGCCTACCCTGACCCCACCTGCCTACCCTGACCCCACCTGCCTACCCTGACCCCACCTGCCTACCCTGACCCCGCCTGCCTCCCCTGACCCCGCCTGCCTCCCCTGACCCCGCCTGCCTCCCCTGACCCCGCCTGCCTCCCCTGACCCCGCCTGCCTCCCCTGACCCCGCCTGCCTCCCCTGACCCCGCCTGCCTCCCCTGACCCCGCCTGCCTCCCCTGACCCCGCCTGCCTCCCCTGACCCCGCCTGCCTCCCCTGACACCGCCTGCCTCCCCTGACCCCACCTGCCTCCCCTGACACCACCTGCCTCTTTCCACCACCTGCCTCCCCTGACCCCACCTGCCTCCCCTGACCCCACCTGCCTCCCCTGACCCCACCTGCCTCCCCTGACACCACCTGCCTCTTTCCACCGCCTGCCTCCTCTGACACCACCTGCCTCCCCTGACCCCACCTGCCTCCCTTGACCCCACCTGCCTCCCCTGACACCACCTGCCTCCCCTGACACCACCTGCCTCCCCTGACCCCGCCTGCCTCCCATGACACCGCCTGCCTCACCTGACCCCACCTGCCTCCCCTGACCCCACCTGCCTCCCCTGACCCCACCTGCCTCCCCTGACCCCACCTGCCTCCCCTGACCCCACCTGCCTCCCCTGACCCCACCTGCCTCCCCTGACCCCACCTGCCTCCCCTGACACCACCTGTCTCCCCTGACCCCACGTGCCTCCCCTGACCCCACGTGCCTCCCCTGACACCACCTGCCTCCCCTGACCCCACCTGCCTCCCCTGACACCGCCTGCCTCCCCTGACACCACCTGCCTCCCCTGACCCCACCTGCCTCCCCTGACACCGCCTGCCTCCCCTGACACCGCCTGCCTCCCCTGACACCACCTGCCTCCCCTGACCCCACCTGCCTCCTCTGACACCACCTGCCTCCCCTAACACCACCTGTCTCCCCTGACACCGCCTGCCTCCCCTGACACCGCCTGCCTCCCCTGACACCACCTGCCTCCTCTGACACCACCTGCCTCCCCTAACACCGCCTGTCTCCCCTGACACCGCCTGCCTCCCCTGACACCGCCTGCCTCCCCTGACACCACCTGCCTCCCCTGACACCACCTGCCTCCCCTGACACCGCCTGCCTCCCCTGACACCACCTGCCTCCCCTGACACCACCTGCCTCCCCTGACACCACCTGCCTCCCCTGACACCGCCTGTCTCCCCTGACACCACCTGCCTCCCCTGACACCGCCTGTCTCCCCTGACACCACCTGCCTCCCCTGACACCACCACAAATGATGCCAGCCACCTCACCAAGGCCTAACGTTCACACGACCTGTGCTTGTTTTATTGGCCTACTCAAAATTTATTCTAAATAGGTATTAGTACAGTACGTAGGCTGTTAGAGGAGGGAGGGAGGGATCCAGGAAACAACCCCCCCCCCTCCAACCCCCACCCCCCCCAATGGCTCAGGGAGCGACTGGCCGGCCACACAATGCCAGCCAGCTGTTATCTACACCCCAATTGTATTAAAAATTCAGTGAAAAGGAAATGTGTTCAAACTGTTTAAAATATGTACTGTATATATTACAATTTTCACCATTATTATTGCTCCAATATGACATTTTTCTAATAAAAAGGCTATTTTCAGTGTAGATAATGCGATAATTATCATTAAATTGACTCTTGGCATCTGACGACGAGAGGAGAGTGAGTGGTCTCTGTGGTCAGGTGGAGGAAGGAGGGTGGGGGCGGGGGAGCACGTGTTGCCTCCTGACAACAACTCTCTCACCAATGCCCCCTGACACCATTTTATCACCATTTTTATCACCATTTCTCCCTAGAAACAATGGGTAGGGATAATAAAACACTACATAACTGTTTACACTCTGGCGAATCATAGTTGATGACAGCCAGCTCTGACGCTCGGCCTCGGTGACCGCTTGGACGAACATTCCTCACTTAATCGAACATTTGTATGTTCCACTGAACATTTGGTACCGAATTCAATTTGTTCGGCTCTTCCGGGAATTCGATAGAGCGGGGTTCGTTAGTCTGAGGAAGCACTGTACTTCTCTTGGCGGCAGTATGGGGTATTTTGGCGGTCCTTCCTTTTCCTGTCCCTTCTTAGGTGGTTACTCTTGGCTTGGTTTTCTGGTGGGGGTTGGGGGCTGTCGTCTTGCCACATACTGTCGCCTCTTTTCGTGCGGCGCAGGCGGAGCTGCTTCAGCTTGCTTTCGGCCTTGGTGTTGCTTCTGCACCGTTAGTCAGCTGTCTTGTGCGTCGTTTCACCTCCGGCCTGTTCGTGCGCCGCTTGCACCATCCTGGTCTGTGGTCAGCGTGCTCTGTCTTCTCCTCGGTTGGTAGTGCCCCTTCGGTTCCGGTGTGTTTTTTCGTCGGCTCTTTCCTTTGGGCCTTTGCCTCTGGGGGTCGAGTCGCTGAGTTTTCTTGCTCCTTCGGTTTTAGCGTTTTGGTTGTTTGGTGGCAGCAGTCTCCATCTTTTCTGGCGCGGGGTGGGGCTGCTGCGTTCTGGAGGGGTCCAGGGTTTGTTGGTGCTTCGTTGGTCGGGCCGGGGGTGTGTCGTTTTTGTGTTCAGTGGCGGCCCTCCGCTGTTGTTTGCGTGCCACGGCGTTTGGGTCCGGAGCGCGTTTTGCGTTGATCCGGTTCTGTTCTTCCCGGTTCGCGGGTGATAGTGTCCCGGGTGGTCAGCCGTGTTCTTGCGGCTAAGCTGCCTGTATTCTTCCCTCATGCCTGTGGCGTTCGTGGCTTCGCTGCTCTCGCTGCTGTCTGGGCGACGTGGCCTTGCGGTCTTTCGGGCATGGATTTTTGGTGTTCGTGCAGGGGCCTTGCTGCTCGTGGTTCTCGTGTTGTTCCCGGGATTTTCAGGGCTGTGGCGCCTTGGGTTGGCATTTACTGCCGGTTGTCTCGCCTCCTTGGGGGGTGCGTGGCGTCCGCCTCCCGGTTCTGTCCCTTTGACCTTCCTCTGTGGGTAGTTAGCTCCAGGGAGCCGACGGGGCTCCCCCCAGAAAACCAGCGTTGAATGTAATGAAACGTCATTTTCTGGGTGAGACCCGGAGGCTCCCCGGCAACCCTCCCTCCCTCCGGTCGGCGTTTTTCGCGTGTTTTGACATCCAGCCACAGAACTGATGGGTGGATAGCCGGCGTGGGAGGTCTGGGGCTCCCCCTTCCCCCTCCCGGGGAGGGGGGAGCTGCGCAGACAGCGGCGCGGTGACGTATGACGTCATACTAGTTTCCTTGTTTTCTGTTGAAGAGTTCTATCCACTAGTTCGGCTTAGGTAGCAATTTTCACCAGAATAGGGGTTTGTTTTGGAATGCTTACCTTTCTGGATGCTTGACCCGGTCAATGGCAGACATAGAATGCTTCCAACCATACGGGGGTTTCTATAGGCTATTGCTCCCCTTGCCTCTCTGAGGGGGCCAGGTTCTGGCTCGTGGTCCCCGGTAGGCCCTAGAACTCCATACACATGACTGATGCCAAAGTCTGACATTAGCATATCAGCCGGTAAAGCTCCGGGGAGCCTCCGGGTCTCACCCAGAAAATGGCGTTTCATTACATTCAACGCTGGTTTTTTTTTTTCAAAATGACATGCGCCTGTGGGGATGACAGGATATTAAACCCCGAGCATGTTAAGGGTTAAACCCCGAGCATGTTAAGGGTTAAACCCCGAGCATGTTAAGGGTTAAGGTACAGGCAGCATCTGCATTGCATGTTAGGTTTAGATTACTGCAATGCCCTAGGTTGGTTTCCCACCCAGATGCCCCAAGGCTGCCCCATTTTGGTTGTAGGGATTCGGACCTGGGGGCGTTAGTTGCTTTGACTTTGGCTCCTCCCACGCTCCCTGGTCCTTTCCCTGTGGTTCATCCTGCACCTCCCCCCCCCTCCCCCTGTGTCCGGCTCCCAAACGTCTGAGGGTTTCGGATTCGGCACAGGGTTTACTTGGTACTTAGGCTCGGGCATCTTCGGGGCTGCCCCATTCAGGTTGGAGACGGAGGCATTTGAGCCGGTTCCTCCTGCCGAGGCTTCTGGGTCCCACCAGCAGACCCCCTTCTTGTCTGCCTTTTCCCTGGACTCTGCCTTTTCTTCAGGGGTAGAGGGTTTGGAGGACGGCTCTGCCCCGGGTCCCGATGTGGGGGATCTTGGGAGCTGGGGAGGTGTCGATCTGGGGGCCTTGGGCCCTCTTTGACCCGGCTTGGGTGCTTTTGCCTTCCTCGTGGGGCTTATTGTTGCAGGGGGAGGGGTTTTCTTACCCTCCCTCCCTGTATGAGTATGATTTGGGTTTAGCTCCTCCCCGGGTTCGGTTCCTGGCTCATTTGGGTACCTCGGCTCCATCTTTCCAGAGGTTTTCTACTTCCCGTATCTCCGCAAAGGAGGCCCGGGAGGCTCTTGCTGCATACCTCTTGCGAGACCCGGTTTATGCCTCTGTGATGGATCCATCCTCTTTTGAGTTCGGTTCTTCTTCCCGCTTTTGGGTGCGTTTGGAGGTTCCAGAGTCTTCCTGGCTTGCAAACTCCCCATTCTTTTCGTTGGGGGCATGGCATGGGTTCTGTTGGACCCGCACACTTGATTGGCGTGAAACTTCTACAGTTATACAGGTTTACCTGGGGGGGGGGGGCGAGTTTGAGCACCTTAATGCGTGCTTGTTCGCCCCGTGCTGTCTCGGGATGTTGGCCTTTTCCAGCTTCACGTGCAGGTTCCTCCTCTTTCGGCATCGTTGGTTGCAGAGGATTTGCGCGCCCGAGGGCATTTGGCTTCAGTCTTACGTTTCTTTTCCCTTCTAGAGTTGTCTTCTGTCTGGCTTGTGGAGGATGTGGATGCGTTGAGTGACGGGCCTTCGTCTGGGGCTCTGACTTTGGCAGCTAGGGCGTCGGCTGCACTATTGAAGCTCTATGTGCCCATCCTGAAGGAGGCGGTGTCTCTGTTTTTTGCTTCTCACATCGCGTGCCGTCAGGCTGTGCTCGCCCTCTCTTTGGAATCTGCATGGGCCCTGGCTCTTAGGTTTTCATTTCCGTTTTGCTCGTTGTTGTTTGCAAAGGCTGCGGTCTCGCAGTTTCTACAAGCGGCTTCATCTAGTTGTTTTCCTATGTCGAACTTGTTGGTTCTTCGGGGTGGTCGTTCTTGGCCGTCTCAAAGGGGTCGTGCCAGGGTTCACGGTTCCGCTGGTTGAGGTGGGCCGTTGGTGCCAGTTTCTGAGCCGTCGTTGCCTTCAGGGCCGGCGTCGTCTGGTCGGCGCAGTGATCACCTTGTTTGACATTTGGGTTCTCGTAAGGGGCATCGGCCCTTTCGCGGTTCGACCCGTTGACGGGGCGATGGGGGTGAGGCTAGATCTGCTTGCCCACTCTTGGTCTCACAATTTGTGGGCCTTTTCGGTCATGTCATCCGGCCTGTGGTGGCGTTGGGCAGCTCGTCCCCCTTTCTGGGGTTCGGGGCTGACAGGGCAGGCTGTTTCTCCTGCGCTTCGTCAAGTTGTCATGGAGTGGGTGCGCTTGGGCGTGGCCGAAATGACCCTGTATCTCAGGTGGGTTTCCCGCCTGTTTCCAGTGCCGAAACGGGACTGTGCGAATCTGAGGTTCATTCTGGACTTGTCCCGTCTGAACCCCTGGTTTCCTTGCCCCTCCTTTCTACTACTCCGTTATTTACTGAGTAGTAAATGACTACTCTGTCTCAGGTCTGGCTTCTGTTGGAGCCGGGTGCCTGGATGGTGTCCCTGGACCTCAAGGATGCTTATTGGCATGTTCCTATTCATCCAGGGTTCAGGGACTGGTTAGGTTTCGTGGTGGGGGGTCAGGCTTACTGCTTTCGTTGCCTTCCTTTAGGCTTGAATATGGCACCTCGCGTTTTCACGTGTCTGATCCAGGTTGTGGTGACCCATCTGCGTCTTCTAGAGATTCGGGTTTTGGCCTACCTCGACGACTGGCTGGTGTGGGCTCCCAGTCGGTCAGCTTGTCTTCTTACCAGGGATATGGTTCTTTCCCAGCTCGCCAGGTTTGAGTTCCTAGTGAACTGGAGGAAGTCGCATCTGGTTCCGTCCCAGGTTCGGACCTGGCTGGGTCTTGTTTGGGATTCTTGGACCGCCTCCTTGTCTCTCTCTCCAGAGGCATTGCTGCAGCTGCGGTCCCGCTGTCAGCTGTTTCTGAGGGGGTCCTGGGTCACTCGGCGGTTGCTCCACCGGTTATGCAGGAGTCTGACCTTCGCCGTGCTAGTCTACCCGCCGGGTCAGATTTGGCTTCGGCGTCTGTTTTGGTTCCTTCGGGGACTCCCCTTCTGTCTCCTCGCGATCGTTGGGTTCGTCCTCCAGGGGCCTTGTGTTGGTTCCTGCATCACCGGCTTCCTCTTCGAGGTTTTTGGGGTTTAGTGCCTTGGCGCTTTCCCGAGCCTTTGCTCGATGTGTTCACAGACGCGTCGTCTCTCGGCTGGGGCTTTGTGAATAGTACTCACCAGGCTGGCCAGGGATGGTGGGGTCTGTCCTTCCGTCAGGCTCACAGCACAGTTTGGGAGGTCACGGCAGTCTGGTTCGCACTTCGGAGAGTTCGGGTCGCTCGGGGTTCGACCATTCGGCTTCATTCGGACTGTTCTCCAGTAGTTCATTGCCTGAACCGCGGGGGTTCTCTTCGGTCCTTGGCTCTTTGGGGTTGGTCCCTTCGATTGGTTCGTCTGCTGGATTCTTGGGGTTTGGCTCTCCGTGCGATTCATATCCGGGGAGTGTCCAACGTCCAGGCGGACTGCCTGTTTTGCTTCATTCCCCTATCCACGGAATGGACGGTCGACGACGATTCATTTCGTTGGATCTGCCAGACGTACGCTCTCCCAGAAGTGAACCTCTTCGCGTCGGCGTGGTCTCGGAGTCTCCCAGTCTATGTGACGCCTTTCCCCAACTGCGAAGCGTTCGCAGTGGATGCCTTTCGGCAGGACTGGTCGAGGTGGGGTTACCTGTACCTCTTCCCCTTGGTCCAGCTGTTGCTTCGGGTTCTGGCTCTGTTAGAGACCTTCCCAGGGAGAATAGTCCTTGTGGCCCCTTGGTGGCCAGCCCAGCCTTGGTTTCTGGCGCTGTTTGCTTGGTGTCTGAACCTGGGGCGTTTCCTGCGGCTCCGCCTGTTTTAGCAAGTCGGACCAGTCTGGTACGGGGTTGGTTCGACCTTCTCCTCTGCTCTTCGCGTCTGGTCTTTTTTGATGCAGGTGTATCACCATTTCTATGGTGATCAGGTGGCTTTGTTGGTGTCCCACCTGAGAGCTTCGTCTCGGCAACAGTATGAAGTATCCTGGCGTTCTTTTCACCATTTTCTTGCTCTTCGTAGGTTGTTTTCTCTTTCGGATCAGGGTGTCTTGTCCTTTCTTTCTTTGGTTTTCAGAACTGTCATTTGATGCCTAATACTGTCGCCTCCTATCATGCTTCACTGGTGGAGCAGCTCCAGCTTGCGTTCAGGGTGGACATCACATCCGCCCCGTTCCGAAAGCTTTCTCGTGCTATGTTTCACCTCCGGCCTGCTCATGCGCTGCCTGAGCCGTCCTGGTCCTTGGACAGGGTACTCTCCTATCTTTCCTCCTCTCGGTCTGTGGTGGCCCCTTCAGTTCAAGATTGTTTTTCCAAGGCTTTGTTTTTGTTGGCATTGGCCTCTGGGGATCGGGTAGGGGAGCTTCATGCACTCTCCGGCGCACGGGTTTCTGCTCTTTTGGTCCTGGGGGTAGGTTTGTATGTTTGCAGCCTTCTCCATCTTTTCTGGCAAAGAACGAGATGGCTGTATTCCAAAGGGGTCCGTGGGTCATTGATGCTTGGTTGGTTCGGCCGGGGATGCATCATGTGGTTTGTTCGGTTGCGCCTCTTCGCCGTTACCTGCGCACCACGGCTGGAGTGGCTGGGGATGCGCTTTGGGTTGATCCGGTTTCCCTCTCGTTCCCTGTTCCTGGGCTCGGATCTCCCAGGTTGTCCACAGGATTATTAAGTCTAGCAGTCTGCGGTCTATCCTCGCGCCCATGACATTCGGAAGTTTGCAGCTTTGGCTGCCGTGTTTGGTAACATGTCTTGGGCTCATATTCGGGTGCGTGGATTTTGGAGGTCGAACAGGGTCCTGGCTGCCCATTATTTGGTGAACGTGCCTGCTCCTCGGCGTTCTTGTGTTGCTTTGGGTCGCAGGTTGCAACCAGTTGTCTCGACTTCGCGTTGACGAGTTTGTGGCCGCCGCCTCCTAGGTAATACCCTATTTCCTTTCTCTTTGGGTATGTAGCTCCAGGGAGCCGTAGGGGCTCCCCACAGAAAACCAGCGTCGAATGTAATGAAATGCCATTTTCTGGATGAGCCTCGGAGGCTCCCTGGCAACCCTCCCTCCCCACCGATCGGCGTTTTTTTCGCGTTGGTTAAAGCCTAGTTTCCGAACTGAAGCAGCCGGTGCGGTGAGGTCAGGAGGGGTCCCCTTCCCCCTCTCGGGGTGGGGAGGGCTGTGCGGACGATCGGGGCGGCAGTAAATTGTGATTTTGCTTGTTTGCTTGTTTCCTTGGGATTGTAGGGAGTTTCTACCTCTGTTCAGTTTTTGTTTTAGTTTTTTACCATATTGGGTTTGTTTTGTTACGCCTACCTTTCTGGGTGCCTAACCCTGGTCGATGGCAAATAAGAAAAACCCCAACCACAAGGGGGTTTTCCCAGGGCCATTGCTCCCTGAAACTTCTCTGAAGGGGCCAGGCTCTGGCGCTGGTCCCTGTTAGGTCTGAACTCCATAGCTAATGTCCCGGTCTAATATAACATCCAATAGCCCGATAAGCTCCAGGGAGCTTCCAGGACTCACCCAGAAAATGGCTTTTCATTACATTCAATGTTGGTTTTTTACTGCTAAGTGAATGGAGGTATTTGGTGTACTGGACCTCTAGGACAATTACTGACCTCTCTCAGGCTACAACCCATAATTGTTGACTATCTTTAAGGTACCTATTTACTGCTAGGTGAATTTTCAGTTGTGACCCAAATTGATGAAGCAAGAGGTGTTATTTTAGCCACTACAACAATGGATTAGAATGTTTTTGAGAAAGATGGAACTGATATAAATAATAGTCATGTAGGAGCTGAATAAGAGACATTTCAGGTCAACTACTGAAGCAACATAGGAAATGGCATTTTATTACAATCAAATCTTGGTTTTGTTTACAGATATAGACTAACCATAAGAAAAAAAAACTTATATTGATATATAAAAGAAAATTGGAGAACATTTGTGGAAAGTGAAACGAGAGATAACGGAGAGGTGCATTCAGAGTGGATCATGAATGGATGTACGTGGATGTCACATGAATGTCAGAGTAGTGTGAACGCTTTTGCCCGAGGTAACTCATTTAGAGAACAAGCAGGAACACATGACAAAAGTGTACAATATGCATGTTATTGGAGATATTCTTATAGTACTGCATAAAATGTTACCCGTAAGTACTCTTAATATAATATTTACACACACACACACACATATATATATATATATATATATATATATATATATATATATATATATATATATATATATATATATATATATATATATATATTTATATATTTATATATGTCGTACCTAGTAGCC
The DNA here is from genome assembly GCF_040958095.1 of Procambarus clarkii. Lineage (NCBI taxonomy): Eukaryota > Metazoa > Arthropoda > Malacostraca > Decapoda > Cambaridae > Procambarus > Procambarus clarkii. The sequence continues at coordinate 42,774,908 of NC_091163.1, forward strand.
AGAACGCACTTCTCGGCCTACTATTCAAGGCCCGATTTGCCTAATAAGCCAAGTTTTCATGAATTTATTGTTTTTCGACAACCTAACCTACCTAACCTAACCTAACTTTTTCGGCTACCTAACCGAACCTAACCTATAAAGATAGGTTAGGTTAGGTTAGGTAGGGTTGGTTAGGTTCTGTCATATATCTACGTTAATTTTAACTCGAATAAAAAAAAATTGACCTCATACATAATACAATGGGGTAGCTTTATCATTTCATAAGAAAAAAATTAGAGAAAATATATTAATTCAGGAAAACTTGGCTTATTAGGCAAATCGGGCCTTGCATAGTAGGCTGAGAAGTACGTTCTGGCTACTAGGTACGACATATATATATATATATATATATATATATATATATATATATATATATATATATATATATATATATATATATATATATATATATATATATATATATATATTTATATATATATATATATATATATATATATATATATATATATATATATTTATATATATATATATATTTATGCGAACAAGCCTGAATGGTCCCCAGGACATATGCATTTTACCAGGACATTTTTATATATATTTATATATATATTTATATATATTTGACAGTGTCAGACTACGGAGGAAAATTGAAACAGGAATTTCCTTAAGTACTTTCGTATATTAATACATCTTCAGAAGGACTCCTTCTGAAGATGTATTAATATACGAAAGTACTTAAGGAAATTCCTGTTTCAATTTTCCTCCATGGTCTGACACTGTCACATTCTTAATCACGTGTTTATTTTTCGTGATTTACACACACTTATATATATAATATGTTTATACTGTATACAATATATATTTTTATTTATTTATTTATTTATTATTCTATATTGTGCTACTAGATGTGAAACAGAATCATTTGTAATGTAAATCTTTTATGTATATTTGATGCCTTGTTTCCTGTGGTCAGTGACCTCCCTTGAGGGAGAGCCCTCATAGTATCTCCCCCACACACACACACTACAGTGACCGCCCTTGAGGGAGAGCCCTCATAGTATCTCCCTCACACACACACTACAGTGACCTCCCTTGAGGGAGAGCCCTCATAGTATCTCCCCCACACACACACACTACAGTGACCTCCCTTGAGGGAGAGCCCTCATAGTATCTCCCTCACACACACACTACAGTGACCGCCCTTGAGGGAGAGCCCTCATAATATCTCCCTCACACACACACTACAGTGACCTCCCTTGAGGGAGAGCCCTCATAGTATCTCCCCCACACACACACACTACAGTGACCTCCCTTGAGGGAGAGCCCTCATAATATCTCCCTCACACACACACTACAGTGACCGCCCTTGAGGGAGAGCCCTCATAGTATCTCCCTCACACACACACTACAGTGACCTCCCTTGAGGGAGAGCCCTCATAGTATCTCCCCCACACACACACACTACAGTGACCGCCCTTGAGGGAGAGCCCTCATAGTATCTCCCTCACACACACACACTACAGTGACCTCCCTTGAGGGAGAGCCCTCATAATATCTCCCTCACACACACACTACAGTGACCGCCCTTGAGGGAGAGCCCTCATAGTATCTCCCTCACACACACACTACAGTGACCTCCCTTGAGGGAGAGCCCTCATAGTATCTCCCCCACACACACACACTACAGTGACCGCCCTTGAGGGAGAGCCCTCATAGTATCTCCCTCACACACACACACTACAGTGACCGCCCTTGAGGGAGAGCCCTCATAGTATCTCCCTCACACACACACTACAGTGACCTCCCTTGAGGGAGAGCCCTCATAGTATCTCCCTCACACACACACTACAGTGACCTCCCTTGAGGGAGAGCCCTCATAATATCTCCCCCACACACACTACAGTGACCTCCCTTGAGGGAGAGCCCTCATAGTATCTCCCCCACACACACTACAGTGACCTCCCTTGAGGGAGAGCCCTCATAGTATCTCCCTCACACACACACACTACAGTGACCTCCCTTGAGGGAGAGCCCTCATAGTATCTCCCCCACACACACACACTACAGTGACCGCCCTTGAGGGAGAGCCCTCATAGTATCTCCCTCACACACACACACTACAGTGACCTCCCTTGAGGGAGAGCCCTCATAGTATCTCCCTCACACACACACACTACAGTGACCTCCCTTGAGGGAGAGCCCTCATAGTATCTCCCCCACACACACACACTACAGTGACCGCCCTTGAGGGAGAGCCCTCATAATATCTCCCCCACACACACTACAGTGACCTCCCTTGAGGGAGAGCCCTCATAATATCTCCCCCATACACACTACAGTGACCGCCCTTGAGGGAGAGCCCTCATAGTATCTCCCCCACACACACACACTACAGTGACCTCCCTTGAGGGAGAGCCCTCATAATATCTCCCCCACACACACACACTACAGTGACCTCCCTTGAGGGAGAGCCCTCATAGTATCTCCCTCACACACACGCTACAGTGACCTCCCTTGAGGGAGAGCCCTCATAGTATCTCCCTCACACACACACACACTACAGTGACCTCCCTTGAGGGACAGCCCTCATAGTATCTCCCTCACACACACGCTTCAGTGACCTCCCTTGAGGGAGAGCCCTCATAGTATCTCCCTCACACACACACACTACAGTGACCTCCCTTGAGGGAGAGCCCTCATAGTATCTCCCTCACACACACACACTACAGTGACCTCCCTTGAGGGAGAGCCCTCATAGTATCTCCCTCACACACACACACTACAGTGACCTCCCTTGAAGGAGAGCCCTCATAATATCTCCCTCACACACACACACTACAGTGACCTCCCTTGAGGGAGAGCCCTCATAGTATCTCCCCCACACACACACACTACAGTGACCTCCCTTGAGGGAGAGCCCTCATAGTATCTCCCCCACACACACACACTACAGTGACCTCCCTTGAAGGAGAGCCCTCATAATATCTCCCTCACACACACACACTACAGTGACCTCCCTTGAGGGAGAGCCCTCATAGTATCTCCCTCACACACACACACACTACAGTGACCTCCCTTGAGGGAGAGCCCTCATAGTATCTCCCTCACACACACACACTACAGTGACCTCCCTTGAGGGAGAGCCCTCATAGTATCTCCCTCACACACACACACTACAGTGACCTCCCTTGAGGGAGAGCCCTCATAGTATCTCCCCCACACACACTACAGTGACCTCCCTTGAGGGAGAGCCCTCATAGTATCTCCCCCACACGCACACTACAGTGACCTCCCTTGAGGGAGAGCCCTCATAGTATCTCCCCCACACGCACACTACAGTGACCTCCCTTGAGGGAGAGCCCTCATAGTATCTCCCCCACACACACACTACAGTGACCTCCCTTGAGGGAGAGCTCTCATAGTATCTCCCTCACACACACACTACAGTGACCGCCCTTGAGGGAGAGCCCTCATAGTATCTCCCTCATACACACACTACAGTGACCGCCCTTGAGGGAGAGCCCTCATAGTATCTCCCTCACACACACACTACAGTGACCGCCCTTGAGGGAGAGCCCTCATAGTATCTCCCTCACACACACACTACAGTGACCTCCCTTGAGGGAGAGCCCTCATAGTATCTCCCTCACACACACACTACAGTGACCTCCCTTGAGGGAGAGCCCTCATAGTATCTCCCTCACACACACTACTAATGGTTGCATATATTAAATCATTAAAGAAGCACCTGAAACACCTGCCAAAGAATCCCTTATGCTGGTTTGGTTGTCCGACCAGTGAAGCAGTCACCATTTGAGTTTTCTGAGGATCAACCCAGAATATGTGCAGAGATTGCCAGTTGTCTCGGCAACTACACACAAGGCAGAACAGAAGTGAATACAGTTTAGCTGTAACAAGCAAATATATAACAGTGAGGTGGAGGAAGAGTGTCACATTTGCCAACAGGCTCAATACAGCATCCTATTTCCTACGGTGTTAAGGTTAACGGGGCAAGTCGCTGTAGGCTCGGTCTTGGCCTTGAAGGTGCTGGAATGCAACTGGGTGTTAGCTGGCCGTTGGTAATGGGTTGAGTTTGTTCGATGTGTAGTACTCTGTTGATGTCTGATCTTCTGTTGTCATTGTATCTGTCAATTCATTGTTGTTTGTCAGCATATCTCTGGTGATGATGTAGTTGTGTGCAGAGATTGATGGGGCCTTGATGGGGGCCTTGCTGTTTGATCATTGTCACACCTTGAAAAGAGACATTGTTATATTATCTAAATACTGAGATGGGCGGGGTGAGAGTCATGGGCACCCTCCTGGGTGTGAGGTCCTCAGTCTTGAGAGAGCGACCATGAGCAGCACATGTAGCAGCAGCTCCTGCCCACACTATCATTTAATAATGATGAAATAAATAACTGCAATTATTTTACAATGATAGTGTCATTGAAGATGCTGATTGTGTAAGGACTATGCACAAGGTTAACACTATCATGCTCCCAACAGGCGCACCGCCAACTTAAAGGTCATGGGTCCAACGTGCGGGCCAGCGTGCGAGCAAGCACGCGGCGACGCCTAAATGTGTATACTCGTTTCAATTTTCTCACCTTAATTCTCGTGCTACGTCGTTCGTTTTGGTATCATTGTGTTCGCAATTAAATTTCCTACAGGTGTGTATGAATATAATGTCCAAAAGCCTAGCGTGACCCCCCAACACCAAAGCCTAAAGTTGGCAAAAGTTACCCATGAGCGCACAAAATCAGTAACATGTGTATACTCGTTCCATTTTTCTCACCTTAATTCTGATGCTACGTCGCTCGTTTTGGTATCATTGTGTTCGCAATTAAACTCCCTACAGATGTGTATGAACATAATGTACAAAAGCCTGGCGTGCCTCCCCACAGAAAAGCCTAAAGTTACCCGTAAACAAGCACCAATTTGTACATTACAACCTAATGTGTATACTCGTTCAGTTTGATAACATCAATTTTCATGTTACGTCTTTCATTTTGGTATCAAATTGTTCGCAATAAAAAGGCGCGTATTTTAAACTAGTCCCATAATACTGTAATAGAGTAATAACTGGAATTTTAACAAATATTTTAATTCTGGAAGCTCATCATCACAAAATTATTTATATCTTTCCAGTGTTCTGACATAAATTTTTGTGTTACATCTTTCATTTTGGTATCAAATTGTTCGCAACGTAAAGGCGCGCATTTTAAAACTACTGTAGTCCCAACATAATAGGACAATAAATAGAATTTTACCAAATATTTTAATATTTTGACCAAAAACCTATTTATAATCTTTCAAGTGTTCGGACATCAAGTTTCATGTTGTATCTTTCATTTTGGTGTCAAATTGTGCGCATTCTAAAGGCGCTTATTTTGATACTATCCCGAGGTCGATCGGATAAATAATGAATTTTATACAAATATTTTTGCAGTGGACGCGAGTCTTGTCCACGGCTAGGACTCAGGAGAAAAAAAATGGACGGGATCGATGTCCAAAGAGAGCGATAGTGTTAAGATATCAGGGAACCCAATGCTGGTTACAGTGTTCACAGCCCGAGACAAACATCCACAGCACACAGCCGCAGTTTGGTACTTCTACACATCGTGAAATGGGGCCTCGTGGACCTTTAGAAAATAAACTTGTGGAAAATGATTCCTATTCCAAATTTAGTTACAGGTGTTCTGATAATAATAGCAGTGTTGTTACTAGAGTTAGCAATGTGAGTAGTATTTTGGGAGGCATCTTCCTCTGTCACTTGCTGTATGCAAGTGACTGGTGTGTGGGGCTTCAATTACCAGATTACCACACCCACCAGAACTGCCTAGTGGTTCATACTGGTGCATACAATGTACATGGTTATATATAAGGTGTATATATATAGTGCAATAATGGTGCATACAATGTATATGGTTATATATAAGGTGTATATATATAGTGCAATAATGGTGCATACAATGTATATGGTTATATATAAGGTGTATATATATAGTGCAATAACATAAAAAAACAGCATGGTTTTATTGTTCAAAGAATATAATATTGTGCACATATTAGTAACATAAATATATATGCATATACCTATGTTCTCCATGTTCTCTGATGCAAATAACATTATTGACAGCCCCCTGCATCATTGTGCCTAAGAAACACCATGGCAAGAACATTAGAAATATGAAAATAATATAATATTTCTGGGGGGAGCCCCTTCGGCTCCCCGGAGCTATCCCAGGCTGATATGCTAATGTCAGACTTTGGCATCAGTCATGTGTATGGAGTTCTTAGGCCTACCGGGGACCACGGCCAGAACCGGGCCCCCTCAGAGAGGCAAGGGGAGCAATGGCCTATAGAAGCCCCCGTGTAATTGGAAGCATTCTATGTCTGCCATCGACCGGAACAGGCACCCAGAAAGGTAAGCGCCCCAAAACAAACCCCTATTCTGGTTAAAATTGCTACCAAAAACCGAACTAGTGGATAGAACTGCCCAACCGAAAACAAGCAAACTAGTGTGACGTCACACACTGCCGCGCCGCTGTCTGCGCAGCTCCCCTCTCCCCGGGAGGGGGAAGGGGGAGCCCCAGACCCCCCGCGCCGGCTACCCACACCTCAGTTCTTGAGGCTGATGCTATAGGCGATGGTCGTGTGCTCTGGCTCCGGTGTCGCTTCAGCTTGCTTTCGGTATCGATGTTACGTCTGCGCCGTTTCGCAAGCTGTCTCGTGCATTGTTTCACCTCCGGCCTGCTCATGCGTCGCCTGAGCCGTCCTGGTCTTTGGACAGAGTGCTCGCTTTCCTTTCATTTCCTCGTTTCGTTGTGGCCCCTTCGGTCCAGGATTGTTTTTCCAAGGCACTTTTCTTGTTGGCTTTGGCCTCTGGGGGTCGGGTAGGGGAGCTTCATGCTCTCCTCCGGCGCAGGGGTTTCTGCTCTTTTGGTCGTGGTGATAGTTTTGTTCGTTTGCAGCCGTCTCCTTCTTTTCTGGCGAAGAATGAGACTGCTGCGTTCCGGAGGGGTCCATGGGTGGTTGATGCTTGGTTGGTCAGGCCGGGGGTGCATCATGTTTTGTGTCCGGTTGCGGCGCTTCGCCGTTATTTGCGCGCCACAGCTTCTGTGTCCGGGGACGTGCTGTGGGTTGATCCGGTTTCCCTTCTTCCCTGTTCGCGGGTTCGGGTCTCTCAGGTCGTCCGCAGGGTTATTAGGTCCAGCCAGCCTGCGGTCTATCCCCGTGCCCATGACGTTCGTAAGTTCGCGGCTCTTCCTGCCGTCTTTGGGAATATGTCTTGGTCTGATATTCGGGCGCGGGGATTTTGGCGGTCGAACAGGGTCCTGGCTGCTCGTTACCTTGTGAATGTCCCGGGGCCTCGTCGGGCCTGTGTTGCTTTGGGTCGGCGGTTGCAGCCAGTTGTCTCGGCTTCGAGTTGAGGGGTGAGCGACGACCGCCTCCCGGGTAAGTCCCTCTTTTTCTGTCTGTGGGTAGTTAGCTCCGGGGAGCCGACGGGGCTCCCCCCAGAAAACCAGCGTTGAATGTAATGAAACGCCATTTTCTGGGTGAGTCCCGGAGGCTCCCCGGCATCCCTCCCTCCCTCCGGTCGGCGGTTTTTCGCGTTTTTGACATCCAGCCTCACTGGATGAGGTGTGGGTAGCCGGCGCGGGGGGTCTGGGGCTCCCCCTTCCCCCTCCCGGGGAGGGGGGAGCTGCGCAGACAGCGGCGCGGCAGTGTGTGACGTCACACTAGTTTGCTTGTTTTCAGTTGGGGAGTTCTATCCACTAGTTCGGTTTTTGGTAGCAATTTTAACCAGAATAGGGGTTTGTTTTGGGGCGCTTACCTTTCTGGGTGCCTGTTCCGGTCGATGGCAGACATAGAATGCTTCCAACTACACGGGGGCTTCTATAGGCCATTGCTCCCCTTGCCTCTCTGAGGGGGCCCGGTTCTGGCCGTGGTCCCCGGTAGGCCTAAGAACTTCATACACATGACTGATGCCAAAGTCTGACATTAGCATATCAGCCTGGGATAGCTCCGGGGAGCCTCCGGGACTCACCCAGAAAATGGCGTTTCATTACATTCAACGCTGGTTATTTAGTACATGCAATTTCAACTTTGTCCAAAATGTGCGGAGCTTGGCTGAAGTCTCATCACTAGTTACGGTGAACAGACTTCACCGCAACTGCTCAGTTGTTCGTAATGGTGCATAAAAATGTAGATAATTATATTTAATGTGTATGCACAGAGTAATAAGAACAAAATCAGTTTATTTTAGTGTTCTAAGAATATAATACGGTACTGCATAAGCTTGCTTATCCAATTTATATGGGCAGGACCCCCTGCTGCATAAGCCAGACACCCGGATAAGCAGAATGCTTACCAGGAAGTTCAAAAGTTAACACATTCACAATTTTTTGTACCATAACCAACATAATTTGAATTACCCCCACACAGACTATAATTATAAAATATTCAAGTACAGTACTGTAATTAATTTTAAGCAGAAACTTCAGCTTGTCTTGTAATTCGTCTTCTTGATTGATGCTACACATCTTGAAGTTAAGAATTCTTGAAAATTTACATAGCCTAACCTAACACAACAATGAAACTAACACTTAAAATTACTGTACAGTACATGAGTTTGGCAAGGTCAGTTTTGACTGCCAGCTGTAGAAGCCTCACTGGTTGAAGTCTCTTGACTTACTTGTGAGGCTTCACTCATTAAAGGGGGGCCCTTGATTCTTGTTCTTACAAAATAAGAATTAAGTTTATCTTGCCTCTTGTGTTCATTGGCCTCTTTCATGATCAGCTCTTTGGTTCGCCTCAGGTAATGAATGATACATGTATATCAATACCACACATACCTGCTTGATGGGGTTCTGGGAGTTGTTCTACTCCCCAAGCCTGGACCGAGGACAGGCTTGACTTGTGAGAGTTTGGTCCACCAGGCTGTTGCTTGGAGCGGCCCGCAGGCCCACATACCCACCACAGCCCAGTTGGTTCGGAACTTCTTTTAGAGAAGTCTAGTTTTCTCTTGATGATGTCCACGGTTGTTTCGGCAATATTTCTTATAGTCGCTGGGAGGACGTTGAATAACCGCGGACCTCTGATGTTTATAGTGTTTTCTGGTTGGGCCTATGGCACCTCTGCTCTTCACTGGTTCTATTCTGCATTATCTTCCATATCGTTCACTCCAGTACGTTGTTATTTTACTGTGTAGATTTGGGACCTGGCCCTCCAGTATTTTCCATGTGTATATTATTTGGTATCTCTCTCGTCTTCTTTCTAGTGAGTACATTTGGAGAGCTATGAGACGATCCCAATAATTTAGGTGCTTTATCAGCATGCCGTATATGTTCTCTGTATTCCCTCTATTTCAGCAATCTCTTCTGCTCTGAAGGGGGAAGTGAGTACTGAGCAGTACTCAAGACGGGAAAACACAAGTGATTTGAAAAGTATAACCATTGTAATGGGATCCCTGGATTTGAAAGTTTTCATAATCCATCCTATCATTTTTCTGGCTGACGCAATATTTGCTTGGTTATGCTCTCTAAACGTTAGATCGTCGGACATCACTATTCCCAAATCCTTGACATGCTGTTTTCCTTGTATGGGCAGATTTGATTGTGTTTTGTGCCCTGTATTATGTTTCAGATCTTCATTTTTGCCGTACCTGAGTACCTGGAATTTATCACTGTTAAACATCATGTTATTTTCTGCTGCCCAATCGAAAACTTTGTTGATATCTGCTTGTAATTTTTCAATGTCTTCAGCAGAGGTAATTTTCATGCTGATTTTTGTGTCATCTACAAAGGATGACACGAAGCTGTGACTTGTATTTTTGTCTATATCTGATATGAGAATAAGGAACAGCAGTGGTGCAAGGACTGTACCTTGAGGTACAGAGCTTTTAACTGCGCTTTGACTTGATATTATTTGATTGACTGTTAATCTTTGTGTTCTGTTCGACAGGAAATCGAGTATCCAGCGTCCTACTATACCAGTTATTCCCATTGACCTCATTTTGTGTGCTATCACTCCATGGTCACATTTGTCGAATGCCTTTGCAAAGTCTGTGTATACAACATCTGCATTTTGCTTTTTTTCTAAAGCTTCTGTGATTTTGTCATAGTGGTTGAGTAACTGTGACAGACAGGATCTTCCCGCTCTAAATCCATGTTGTCCTGGATTGTGTAGCCCATTATTTTCCATAAAACGAAATTTGATTCCTAATCACTCTTTCAAAAACTTTTATTATGTGTGATGTTAGTGCAAATAGTCTATCATTTTTTGCCAAGGCTTTACTACCCCCCTTGTGCAGAGGAGCTATATCTGCAGATTTAAGTGCAGCTGGTATACTCCCTGTATCCAGGCTCTTTCTCCATATTACGCTGAGTGCTTTTGCTACTGGTACTTTACATTTCTTTATGAGTATTGAATTCCATGAGTCAGGCCCAGGAGCTGAGTGCCCTATGAGTGACCCTGAGTTTCCTGGGTGTAGATCGCACTGTGAAAGCCCCCATTCCTTTCCGAGACTGTAACATGTAGGAGTGGGAGCTTACTCTCGCTCTCCATCTTATAAATGAAACTTGGCATGGAACTTTGCTTGAAGGCATTGTTAGTCTATAGCAAGCACTCAAGATCAGGTACTCATATCTTGAGGTTATCTTGAGTTGATTTCGGGGCTTTATTTTTTTTTAGTGTCCCCGCGGCCCGGTCCTTGACCAGGCCTCCACCCCCAGGAAGCAGCTTGGACAGCTGACTAACACCCAGGTACCTATTTTACTGCTAGGTAACAGGGGCATAGGGTGAAAGAAACTCTGCCCATTGTTTCTCGCTGGCGCCCGGGATCGAACCCGGGACCACAGGATCACAAGTCCAGTGTGCTGTCCGCTCGGCCTCCCTCCCTCCCTCATAGCAAGGTATCATCAACATACAGTAGTTGTCAGGTTTTAGGCCCATATCAACTAGTCCAGACAATCTAGAGCAAATATTCCTTTAACCTGGACAAAATTGCTTCAGAAGCTTTCTAAACTGTTTCCAGCTCAGGAACCATTGCTGAATAACACAGCCAAAATCCAACAATATCGGGTCCAGGGAACACCCCTCAAAATTTATGTCAAAGTGTCGGACTGGCTGTGTACCAAGAAATCTAATTTATGCTTTTTACCCCCTGCACTGTGCACCTGTTTCATGTAACAAATTTGTGTTGCAATTGTTAATGAATTATTAACATTAACATAGAATAAAAAAATGAGAAAAATATCAAGATATCAAATTCAATGATTTCATTTATAATTACAGTGAAAAAAAAGTGATAAAACATTAAAATATTGTTAAAATAAAAAAAATTCACCCATGTTAATCTCCTTAAGATGCTATGCACAGTGCAGTTCTTAAGGGTAAAGATAGATATGATGTTGACAGGTAAAACGGTTTAAAACAAATTATTATTTTTGATAAAATAACTTATGGCACTCTAAATTTTTTTATGCTGCAAGTAGCCAGCTGTTACGACAAACTGCATGAGAACCCACTTCTCCACTACACCCATCAAAGAGGTGAACTGCAAAAGGGCTGGTGCAAACCAAGATAGGCTACCTTCCGAAATGAGCAAGCATGGTGCTGACAAGATGGAGAAGGACTGGCCGAAGGAAGCACTAGCGACCCAACATCTGGCTCCACAGATGGCCTACCTCGACCAACAGGAGGTCCCTAACTCTACCCAACTGCCTCAAAGATGAACAAAAACCCCGAAAATGGGAGGTCTGAAGTCACCGAAGAGAGGAACTGCCCCACTGTCGCTGCCCCACTTCGGGAAACAGAAGAAGAGAAAATGGAGAGGGAGACAGGAGAGTTAAGGACCCGTGCTATATCCAAAGATTGGGCCAACACAGCCTATCGACACACTAATCTGGTGGTGAAGAACATGGCCATCACCTCCCGGAGCACAGGAGCATGCAGCTTGGGAAGTGCAGCCAACGCAGCAACAGTGGAGGCCAAGACCCCCACTTGTGGCCCCCCTGCTGAGCGTCCCCACATCCTCCATTACCCAATCAGTAAGCAGCTCAAGATGACCTAGGAAATGCACAACAGAACTCAAATGCAAACAGGGATGAAGGTCATCCACCACAAGCACTGCCAACAATAGAGGAATAAATGAATAAATTGCATAAATGAATTACCTAATATATAAATCCCCCTCCCTTTCGAGCCCGTTATCGTTGTGAGGGGCCTTGGTGGGCGGCTGCCAGAATGTGATGCTCCATGGGACAGTCCTCTGTTCTTTTGAAGCTTTATGCTCCTGCTGCTGGCTTCACGAATTATGCTGGAAGTCTTTTCCTTTTCCTTATGTTATATTCCCCCCCCCCCCCTCTTCTCCTTTCTACTTGTCATTTCCTGCTGACCTTTTGCCAGTCTTGATTATTCTTTCGGACATTATTATTATTCGCTCGGATGTTTGGGGAGGTACACACTCTCGCCCGTAGAACTGTGGTACCCAATGTTGCGAATGAAAGGACGCTTTTATTGTCAATCCTCCTTTCGTTGCTGAACACGATCTCGACAGACTGACCGTTCTTAAGGTGACGATTGTGGGGCGTATACTCACGACGCACCCTTGGGGAGCCCCAGCCCCTCTCTCTCTTGTTGGGTGTCCTATCCTCTAATTGTGGGTCCATGGTGGGTGTGGGGGCTCATTCGTGAAGGAAAGTTTCACCTCCTCATTTCTGTCGTTAAACAATGATCCTCTTATAACTTCTCAGGCTCGTGGGGTGGGCAATCAAGCCCCGAGTCGGACTACTCCCCCCCCGCTCCCCTCCCTCCTCTGTGATAGGGTCGAGCTCCAAACCCCCAGTGGTGACCTCATCTCCTGGTTCGGCTCTGTTTTTCTGTGACTACTGCGCCTTTTAACCTCTCTCTCTAGGGGTTCTCAATGCCATTCCCGCCACGGCTGCACTCGCACGATCTCTTCTCATAGTAATATGTACCACACCTTGTTTGGTCCTGCTACGTGGGCTAAATACTTTGATCTCCACCATCTGGATTCTACACCTGATGATTTCTCCCTCCATAAACACCTTATTGATTCGGTAGATGCCTCTGTTACTTTTAACCCCACCCGTGTAGCTACCCGTTTAGCTGCATTGTCCTGCATTGGGAAGACCCCTATTCAGGTCTCCAAAAACAGTAGCCTATGCAATACGTGCTGGAAGTTCGGGCATGGTGCCCTCAAATGCACAAGTACTGTGTGTCTATGCCCCATGTGTGGGGATGAAGGTCACTCTAAGACAGAGTGCTCTTCTCCCCAGGCTCGCTGCTTTAATTGCGATGAGGCCCACCCTACCTTCTCCCACACGTGTATACACTACAAACTTGAGGAAGCTATCCTCAACATGAAACACCGGGACCGTTTTTCTTTAAGCGAGATGCCAAGTCTGCCATCTCAACCCTTTCACTGGTGTATCTTATGCTTGCGTGTTGCGTTCTATGTCTCCTCATCCTTCCCACCTTACTCAGTCTCACAACCGTTTCCAGGCCTTAGACTCGGACACGCCCACCACCTCCTCCTCTGCTGTTCCTTTACGTTCTGTCCAGAAGGGTCCCCCTCCTGGTTCTCCATATGGAGTTTACCCCCTTCCTACCCAGTCTGCCATGTTTCCTGTGTCTTCTTTCCCATCTCACCCTGTTCCTTCTTCCCAACCCTCCCACCAGTCTCTTGGCCCTCCACGCCGCCTGTCTGTCCAGGCTGTTGTCCATCATCCTCCCAGCAATCTTCATGTTGTTCACTCCCGTTTTTATTTTCCTGATGAGACCATCGAGTCTGTCGCCCAGTACGTTGTTGCTGGAACACCTGTCTCTTTGAATCAGAAACGTAAGCCTGGCTCCTATCTTTCCTCCTTCCCAGTGGGTAAGAGGCATCAGTTTCTTCCTCGCCCCCCCACCTCTGACTCTATCGCTACGTCCCCCTCCCATTTCGGTGGTCGGGCCCCCCCCCCCCGTCCCATCAATGGAGGTTTCTTTAGCCCCAGATTCCCTCTTGATTGCTACCCCTTGCTGAGGTGCGCTTCCCGGTTTCTCCCCCCCCCCCCTTCCTGTTATCCTTGACTGCCCATCTAGGTTGTCTCCTCCTCCGGACCCCATCCGTCTGCCTCTGGTTTGGCCTCCCGCTCCCTTCACTCCATCCTTACTCAGTTTACCCATGCCCCCCTAACCCTGATTTCACTGACCCTAATCCTGATCTTATTTAATGTGCTGTGTTCTTATTTACTTTTGTTTCTTCATTGTTCTCTGTTGCTGTCCTTTCTCTTTTTGACGATGTCTATTCTTCAATGGAATATTCGTGGATTTTATGCCAACTTCCATAAACTCCAACTTTTGATTACACAGTTTTCACCACTTTGTGTATGTCTCCAGGAACCAATGCTTGGTGCTCGTCCTGGTCACTTTCATGGTTATTCCTTTCTCTCTTCCCTTCCCTTTTGCTGGGGCCCATAACTCTACTGCTCTCTTGATTCATACTGATATTCCCTTCGTCCCCTTCTTTTTCAATCTCCTGTCCAATGTTCTGCTGCCTGTGTCTTTGTGAGTAAATGGTATACGGTCTGTTCCATTTATCTTCCCCCAAATTTCCCACTTTCTCTTCCTGATCTTAAGCACCTGTTGGACTCCTTACCAGAACCTGTGCTCCTGTTGGATGATTTCAACTGTCGACATTCCCTCTGGGGTGATGTTCTAACACACACCCGAGATCACCTTCTGAAACCATTCGTCCTCTCTTCTTCCCTGTCTCTTCTGAATTCTGGTGACCCCACACATGTGGACTCTCGAACTCGCACCCTTTCCTGCCTTGATCTTTCTCTCTGCTCGTCGTGTCTTACTTAGATTTCATGTGGTGGGTTCTTGATGACCTCCATAACGGTGACCATTTCCCCATCCTTCTTACCTTTTTCTCTTTTCACCCTCCCCTCTCCTTCCCTGGGTGGCAGTTTGCCAAATCTGACTAGAACCTATTCACCCTCCGTGCTACTCTCTCCGACCTCTCCATTCTGCCTCTCCCTCGCACCCTTCTCCTTTTTCATGACACTGTCTTCGATGCTGCCCTCCGCTCTATTCATCGCTCTTCCTCCCGGGGCACGCGAAAGTGTGTGTTTCCTGGTGGAATGCGGACTGTGCTCGGGCTGTCCGCTGTAAGCGTGCAGCCTAGAAGAAACACTGACACTGGCAGACGGTTGATTCTTTTATTTTGTTTTGGAGGGCAAGTGTGGTGGCCCGTAGGACCATCCATACAGCTCAACATGAGAGTTGGAAATCTTATGTTTCCACCATTATGTCTGATACTCCTCTGCCTCAGATCTGAAAGAAAATTCACAAGGTAGCGGGTAAGTTCGTTCCAGATGTCTTGCCAGTCATTCACCTCCGTGGTACTCTTGTGGCGGACCCAGTGAGGGTTGGGACTGAACTGGGTTCCCACGTTTCGACTGTTAGCTCCGGTTCTCATCTTCCTCAATTCTTCCTTCCTTCCTTCCTTCATAAGCCCGTTCTTGAATCTCATCCCTTTGATTTCCACACTCATCACCGACTTCCCTATAACGATCCCTTCTCACTGTGAACTTCAGTCTGCCCTTTTCCTCTGTGGTTCTATGGCAGCAGGCTCAGATGACATTCATTATGTTTGGCTATCTCCCTCCATGCACATCTCAGTTTTACTGAATCTGTATAACCGGGTCTAGGAATCATCGTCAGTCCCTGAGGACTGGCTTGATGCCATTGTACTCCCTATTCGGAAACCGGGATCTCTCGGGACATCCCCTAAGGACTTCCGCCCTATTGCCCTCACGAGTTGTGTCTGCAAACTCTTTAAACTTATGGTCAATGTTTTCTGATGTGGTTCTTGGAACACTATCACCACCTCTCCCCTTCTTAATTTGGTTTTCACAAGTGCCTCAGCATGACTGATGTCTTGGTGAATTTGGAGGTCTATATTCATACTGCTTTTGTTGCGAAGACCTCCGTTGTTGCTGTCCTTTTTTACCTGGAAAAGGCTTACGACACCACCTGGAGATACCATATTCTCCCAACTTCGTTCTTTTGGCCTTCATGGTAATCGCCTTCTCTTCCTCCAAAGCTTCCTCTCTTGTCGTTCCTTTAGAGTGAGGCTTGGTGCCACTCTCTCTGCCTCTTTTTGGCAATACGAAGGTGTGCCCCTGGGTAATGTTCTGAGCTCTACTCTTATTCTGGTTGCCCTCAATGGTCTTCTTTCCTCCCTTCCTTCTGGCATCTTTTCTGCTCTCTATGTTGATGATCTTACCATTTGCTGTTGAGGTGATGATTCACCTCTCCTTCAATGGCGGCTTCAACTTGCGATTGATGCCGTGTCGTGTTGGGCCATTAATCATGGCTTCAAGTTCTCTGCGACTAAGACTTGTGCTTTGACTTCTACTTCGAAGCAAGTCGTTCTTTGTCCCTCTGTCACTTTATGGTCATTCCCTTGTGTACAAAGATTCTGCTAAGCTTTTGGGGTTATTCTTTGACACTCGTTTGTCTTCGTCACCCCATATCTCTTACCTCTGAGTTGAGATCTCTAACCCCCTTAACCTCCTTAAGGTTTTGTCCCATACTTTTTGGGGAGCAGATAGACGCATGCTCCTCTCTATACATTCTTCTCTCGTCCTGTTAAAACTCAATTATGGTGGCCCTGCTTACTCGTCCGCTTCTCCTTCTACTCTTCGCCATCTTGATACTTTGCACCATACTGGGTTGCGCCTCAGCTCTGCTGCGTTTCACTCGACTCCTACCCTCAGCTTGTATGTTGACGCTGGCTTCCTGTCTCTCCAGGACCGCCGTGATCGCTACTGTCTTAGCTACCTTGCACAGTCCTTGCAACACGTTCACTCTCGCGTATGTTGTGCCTTGACTTTTACCCCTCCTGTAGTTCCTGTTCTCCTTCACCACCTCCCTATTTCTGTCTATTTGCCTCGCCTGCAAAATTCTCTTTTGGTTAGTATTACCAATATTTCTCCTCTTGTTGTTCTGTCCTTGCCTCCTTCGAGGGTCCCCCCATCCTAAATTTTGTAACTCCCTGACCCACATCACTAAAGTTTTTACCCCTCCTACAGTTCTGAAACGCCTTTTCCTTGAACACTTTTCTTCACACTCTCGCTCGATTTCCATCTTCACCGATGGGTCTAAGTCTGCAGATGGTGTAGGCTACTCTGTTGTTTTTCCTGTATGTATCGCCTGCCTCCGGAGACTAGCATCTTCACTGCAGAACTTTATGCTATTCGCTGTGCTCTTTGTCCACTGCTTTCTCACTGTCAATCCTCCTTTGTGGTTGTAGTTGACTCTCGCAGTGCCCTCATGGCTCTGGAGTCCTTTAATCCAGTCCATCCAGTGGTAGTCGAGATTTCAACATTGGCTTTTTCTTATCTCCAGTAGATTTAAGACTGTAGAATTTTGCTGGGTTCCCAGCCATATTGGTGTCTCTTTAAATGAACGTGCGGATGCTGCCGCTAAGGAAGCTATCCGCACCTGTTCCGTCTCTCGTAAAGGTGTTCCTTATTCCGACTTTTACCCTGTTATTCATTCCTCCGTCCTTGCCCATTGGCAGGGTTGTTGATCTTCTGTTACAGGTAACAAACTGTGTACTCTTAAGAGTAGTGTGTCCCTGCGGCCTTCCTCCTACCACCATAACTGGTGGGGGGAAATGGCTCTGGCGAGGTTGCGTATTGGCAATACACGCTTAACTCATGGACACTTTAGTGGAGTGCCACCCTGCTCCTTATTGTCCAAACTGCATTGTCCCGCTTACAGTCATGCATATTCTTGTTGAATGTCTTAACTTCCAGGACAAGTGTGTGTGTTGCTTTACGACCGTCCCCCGCTGTCACTTGTCCTTCGATAGAATACTTGGTGAATTGGATACTTGTGATATCGTTTGCCTTCTGCATTTTTGTTCTCATATTGGCATTCTTAGTGATATTTAGCACCCAATGATTATTCCACACAGTTGATGGTGCAACATAGTCTTCCCGCCTTAGTGCCTTCTTTTGATAATTACTTACTTACTAATATATAAATACGATGGCTCGCTGCACCTTTGTGAGGGGGACCAGGTTCTGGCTCTGGATCCCCAACAGACCAGGGAACTTCGCATCTGATGGCACTTAGTAGATGACCCCTACATAGGAGATGGAAGCTTCAGGGAGCCACCGGGGCTTGCCCAGAAATTGGCAATTCATTACATTCAACGCTGATTTTTGCAATTTGTAGGAATCGGCCAGACTCCCATGTTAAAATTTAATTTTTGGGGGTGTTCCCATAGTCGGATTTTGGGTATGTTATTTGGCAATGGTTCCTGAGCTGGGAACTGTTTAGAGAGCTTCTGAAGCAATTTTGCCCTGGCCTAAATGTAAATAGCCTGGAATGAACAAGGCCTTTCTGTTTCATGCTAGACTCATTGATCTCACCCTTTCTGTAATATTAAATAACATATGTCTACAAGAAAGAATGGTACCAAAATATACAAATGTTTTTGTGTTCCCCCCCACACACACACATTATTATTATTATTATTATATATATATATATATATATATATATATATATATATATATATATATATATATATATATATATATATATTTATATATAATATAAAATAGTCCTAAAGGTTCAATAATCAAAGTATATTTTGTCAAGAAAAGTTATTTATGCATATGGCGACTAATCCAGTTTTAAATGACCCCTGCACTAACAGGTCAAGAGTCATGCAGCAGCCTGGCCGTTCCAAGTTCCTGTCGACCCAAACGAAGTGCCTGATTATTATGACCATATTAAATATCCCATGGGTGAGTATTTTAGTTGTTGCCACAGAGGAAACCCATTATAATAATATAAGCATATAGTGCTGTGCGACGCACACATCCAGGAAAGGTACACATGTCGATATTTTTGCTTTCCAGAAGATGATAATGCAAAAACTCTATAGACAAAGGTCAACAGTTTGGACAAATTAGTTCAAATTTGTACAGTTACTTTATACATGGGTGTTTGAAAGGTGTGTGGCCTTGGAAGATGTGTGTAAGAAGATTTCTGAATGTTAGTTTTAAAATGTGTTAAAGTCAGACAAGATCATGTAATATGTATATGCTGTATTAATGAGAGGGAGGTGGAGACAAGCAGGGATATATGAGAGACAGTGTGACAGGTGGACACAAGCAGGGATATATGAGAGACAGTGTGACAGGTGGACACAAGCAGGGATATATGAGAGACAGTGTGACAGGTGGACACAAGCAGGGATATATGAGAGACAGTGTGACAGGTGGACACAAGCAGGGATATATGAGAGACAGTGTGACAGGTGGACACAAGCAGGAATATATGAGAGACAGTGTGACAGGTGGACACAAGCAGGTATATATGAGAGACAGTGTGACAGGTGGACACAAGCAGGAATATATGAGAGACAGTGTGACAGGTGGACACAAGCAGGGATATATGAGAGACAGTGTGACAGGTGGACACAAGACGAGACAGCGTGACAGGTGGACACAAGACGAGACAGCGTGACAGGTGGACACAAGACGAGACAGTGTGACAAGTGGACACAAGCAGGAATATATGAGAGACAGTGTGACAGGTGGAGACAAAATAACAGGCGGAGACAAAGTGACGGGCGGAGACAACATGACAGGTGGAGACAACATGACAGGCGGAGACAACATGACAGGTGGAGACAACATGACAGGTGGAGACAACATGACAGGTGGAGACAACATGACAGGTGGAGACAACATGACAGGTGGAGATGACGTGACAGTTGGAGACAACATGACAGGTGGAGACAACATGACAGGTGGAGACAACATGACAGTTGGAGACAACATGACAGGTGGAGATGACGTGACAGTTGGAGACAACATGACAGGTGGAGACAACATGACAGGTGGAGACAACATGACAGTTGGAGACAACATGACAGGTGGAGACAACATGACAGTTGGAGACAACATGACAGGTGGAGACAACATGACAGGTGGAGACAACATGACAGTTGGAGACAACATGACAGTTGGAGACAACATGACAGGTGGAGACAACATGACAGGTGGAGACAACATGACAGGTGGAGACAACATGACAGTTGGAGACAACATGACAGGTGGAGACAACATGACAGTTGGAGACAACATGACAGGTGGAGACAACATGACAGGTGGAGACAACATGACAGTTGGAGACAACATGACAGGTGGAGACAACATGACAGTTGGAGACAACATGACAGGTGGAGACAACATGACAGGTGGAGATGACGTAACAGTTGGAGACAACATGACAGGTGGAGACAACATGACAGGTGGAGACAACATGACAGTTGGAGACAACATGACAGGTGGAGACAACATGACAGTTGGAGACAACATGACAGGTGGAGACAACATGACAGGTGGAGACAACATGACAGGTGGAGACAACATGACAGGTGGAGACAACATGACAGTTGGAGACAACATGACAGTTGGAGACAACATGACAGGTGGAGATGACGTGACAGTTGGAGACAACATGACAGGTGGAGACAACATGACAGTTGGAGACAACATGACAGGTGGAGACAACATGACAGGTGGAGACAACATGACAGGTGGAGACAACATGACAGGTGGAGACAACATGACAGTTGGAGACAACATGACAGGTGGAGACAACATGACAGGTGGAGACAACATGACAGGTGGAGACAACATGACAGTTGGAGACAACATGACAGGTGGAGACAACATGACAGGTGGAGACAACATGACAGGTGGAGACAACATGACAGTTGGAGACAACATGACAGGTGGAGACAACATGACAGGTGGAGACAACATGACAGTTGGAGACAACATGACAGTTGGAGACAACATGACAGTTGGAGACAACATGACAGGTGGAGACAACATGACAGGTGGAGACAACATGACAGTTGGAGACAACATGACAGGTGGAGACAACATGACAGGTGGAGACAACATGAC
This sequence comes from Procambarus clarkii, assembly GCF_040958095.1. NCBI lineage: Eukaryota > Metazoa > Arthropoda > Malacostraca > Decapoda > Cambaridae > Procambarus > Procambarus clarkii. The sequence goes on from NC_091163.1 coordinate 42,795,928, forward strand.
AGGTGGAGACAACATGACAGTTGGAGACAACATGACAGGTGGAGATGACATGACAGTTGGAGACAACATGACAGGTGGAGACAACATGACAGGTGGAGACAACATGACAGGTGGAGACAACATGACAGGTGGAGACAACATGACAGGTGGAGACAACATGACAGGTGGAGACAACATGACAGGTGGAGACAACATGACAGTTGGAGACAACATGACAGGTGGAGACAACATGACAGGTGGAGACAACATGACAGGTGGAGACAACATGACAGGTGGAGACAACATGACAGGTGGAGACAACATGACAGTTGGAGACAACATGACAGTTGGAGACAACATGACAGGTGGAGACAACATGACAGGTGGAGACAACATGACAGGTGGAGACAACATGACAGTTGGAGACAACATGACAGGTGGAGACAACGTGACAGTTGGAGACAACATGACAGGTGGAGACAACATGACAGGTGGAGACAACATGACAGGTGGAGATGACGTGACAGTTGGAGACAACATGACAGGTGGAGACAACATGACAGGTGGAGACAACATGACAGGTGGAGACAACATGACAGGTGGAGACAACATGACAGGTGGAGACAACATGACAGGTGGAGACAACATGACAGGTGGTGACAACATGACAGGTGGAGACAACATGACAGGTGGAGACAACATGACAGGTGGAGACAACATGACAGGTGGCGACAACATGACAGGTGGAGACAACATGACAGGTGGAGACAACATGACAGGTGGAGACAACATGACAGTTGGAGACAACATGACAGGTGGAGACAACATGACAGTTGGAGACAACATGACAGGTGGAGACAACATGACAGGTGGAGATGACGTGACAGTTGGAGACAACATGACAGGTGGAGACAACATGACAGGTGGAGACAACATGACAGTTGGAGACAACATGACAGGTGGAGACAACATGACAGGTGGAGACAACATGACAGGTGGAGATGACGTGACAGTTGGAGACAACATGACAGGTGGAGACAACATGACAGTTGGAGACAACATGACAGGTGGAGACAACATGACAGTTGGAGACAACATGACAGGTGGAGATGACGTGACAGGTGGAGACAACATGACAGGTGGAGACAACATGACAGGTGGAGACAACATGACAGTTGGAGACAACATGACAGTTGGAGACAACGTGACAGGTGGAGATGACGTGACAGTTGGAGACAACATGACAGGTGGAGATGACGTGACAGGTGGAGACAACATGACAGGTGGAGACAAAGTAACAGGCGGAGACAATGTGACGGGCGGAGACAACATGACAGGTGGAGACAACATGACAGTTGGAGACAACATGACAGGTGGAGACAACGTGACAGGTGGAGACAACGTGACAGTTGGAGACAACATGACAGGTGGAGATGACGTGACAGGTGGAGACAACATGACAGGTGGAGACAACATGACAGGTGGAGACAACATGACAGTTGGAGACAACATGACAGGTGGAGATGATGTGACAGGTGGAGACAACATGACAGGTGGAGACAAAGTAACAGGCGGAGACAATGTGACGGGCGGAGACAACATGACAGTTGGAGACAACGTGACAGGCGGAGACAACATGACAGGTGGAGACAACATGACAGGTGGAGATAACATGACAGTTGGAGACAACGTGACAGTTGGAGATAACATGACAGTTGGAGACAACGTGACAGTTGGAGACAACATGACAGGTGGAGACAACATGACAGGTGGAGATAACATGACAGTTGGAGACAACGTGACAGGTGGAGACAACATGACAGGTGGAGACAACATGACAGGTGGAGACAACATGACAGGTGGAGATAACATGACAGTTGGAGACAACGTGACAGTTGGAGACAACATGACAGGTGGAGACAACATGACAGGTGGAGATAACATGACAGTTGGAGACAACGTGACAGGTGGAGACAACATGACAGTTGGAGACAACATGACAGGTGGAGACAACATGACAGGTGGAGACAACATGACAGGTGGAGACAACATGACAGTTGGAGACAACGCGACAGTTGGAGACAACATGACAGTTGGAGACAACATGACAGGTGGAGACAACATGACAGTTGGAGACAACATGACAGGTGGAGACAAAGTAACAGGCGGAGACAATGTGACGGGCGGAGACAACATGACAGTTGGAGACAACGTGACAGGTGGAGACAACATGACAGGTGGAGACAACATGACAGGTGGAGACAACATGACAGGTGGAGACAACATGACAGGTGGAGACAAGCAAGGATATATGAGAGACAGTGTGACAGGTGGAGACAAAGTGATAGGTGGATATGACATGACAGGTGGAGACAACATGACAGGTGGAGATGACGTGACAGTTGGAGACAACATGACAGGTGGAGACAACATGACAGTTGGGGACAACATGACAGGTGGAGACAACATGACAGGTGGAGACAACATGACAGTTGGAGACAACATGACAGGTGGAGATGACGTGACAGTTGGAGACAACATGACAGGTGGAGACAACATGACAGTTGGAGACAACATGACAGGTGGAGACAACATGACAGTTGGAGACAACGTGACAGGTGGAGACAACATGACAGTTGGAGACAACATGACAGGTGGAGACAACATGACAGTTGGAGACAACATGACAGGTGGAGACAACATGACAGGTGGAGACAACATGACAGTTGGAGACAACATGACAGGTGGAGACAACATGACAGGTGGAGACAACATGACAGGTGGAGACAACATGACAGGTGGAGACAACATGACAGGTGGAGACAACATGACAGGTGGAGACAACATGACAGGTGGAGACAACATGACAGGTGGAGACAAGCAGGGATATATGAGAGACAGTGTGACAGGTGGAGACAAAGTGATAGGTGGATATGACATGACAGGTGGAGACAAAATGACAGGTGGAGCAATGTGAGAAGTGCCCAAACATTGTAAATATTGGCAAGAAAATTTTTCATTAAACGATGGTGGGGACAGCTTGTCTTGGCTCCTGCAGGAAACACTCATGGGCAGAGTAAAGGTGGTGGGACACCTGGCCTTACCTGGAGAGTGTTCTGGGCGTTGTTCTACTCCCCAAGCCCGGCCTGAGGCCAGGTTTGACTTGTGATAACTTGGTCCAACAAGCTGTTGCTTGGAGGAGCCTGAAGGTTATCATATCCACTACAGCCTGGTTGGTCTGGTACTTCTTGCAAGAACCTGTGCAAGTGCCTCTTGAATCAATCCACCTTTGTTCCAGCAATATTTCTAATAGTTGCTGGGAGGGTGTTGAACAGCCATGGACCCCTAATGGGTACTCAAAGTGTTCTCTGATTGTGCCTATGGCACCTCTACTCCTCACTGGTTCCGTTCTGCATTTCCTTCCATATCTTTTGTTCCAATATGTTGTTATTCTACTGTGCAAACTTGGGACTTATCCTTCAAGTACTGTATCTTCCCGTGTATATATTATTTGATAGATTCCTTGTTTCCTTTCCAAAAAAGTACATTTTGCGAGCTTTGAGACGGTTCCAATAATTTAGATGTTTTATCGTGTCTATGAGTGCCATATATGTTCTCTATATTCCCTCTAATTAACACTTTCGCTCACCCCGCGCGCCACCCCTCGACAGGGCGATATGGGCCCCAGAGTGTCACGGAAGCGCGCGTTAATTCCGAAAAGTGTATACTCTCTTCAACTTTGTCACCTCAATTCTCCTTCTACGAGATTAAATTTGGTATCATTGTGTTCGCAATAAAATTCTCTACAGCACTAAATGCATATAAACTCCAAAAGCCCGGCTAATTACCCGCAGCAAACAGAGAAAGTGCGAACGAGTTACCCGGGAGCGCGCAAACGGGATAAAATGTTTTCACTATTTTCACTCTGGTCACCTCAATTTTTGTCCTAGGTCTTTCATTTTGGTCTCAATGGGTTCGTAATAAAATTCTCTAGAGGAACATTAGCCTATAAAAAAAAAAACCTGGTCACGCTCCAACCGCCGACGAGTTGAAGACGGGCCACGTGTTAGCCGTGAGTGAGTGCTCAGAGGCCTTCCTGCTACACTCCCAATTCCTACCCTTTTCAAGCCTTTCTTTCGCAATTTTCTTCCTGGAAGGGCCTTGTTCATGATTACTATCCATCGTGGAGTAAGCGTAGATAGTTTCTAAAGCCGCAGTAAGAAATATAGCCACAGAAAATAGCCGAAATGTTCACACGTTTGAGATGCGAGGGGAAGCGACATTGGTCACAACAGTGGAGCAAAGACAATGGGCCCACGGCGTGTGCCAAGCAGCCTGAGGGCGACGAGGCTCAACAAAGAAAATGGGAAGACATCGGCGCACATTTTAAAACCAGTCCCCAAAAAATTGGATAAAAACCTGATTTTTGGCGAATTTTTAAAGTGGATGACGCAATGCTGCGTCATCCCCGGCATTACCGCCAGTAAACGGATGACGCAATGCTGCGTCATCCCCGAGCGAAAGTGTTAAGAAATCTCTCCTGCTCTGAAAGGGGAAGTGAGTACCGAGCAGTACTCAAGATGGGACAGCACCAGTGATTTAAATATTGTAGTATTAGCATTGCTGTGGGGTCTCTGGATGTGAAAGATCTCATAATCCATCCTATCATTTTCCTGGCTGCCACTATATTTGCTCGGTTACAGTATGTTCACTAAATGTCAGGTCGTCAGACATCATAATCCCCAGATCTTTTACATGTTGCTTTCTTTCTATGCGTAGGTCTGATTGTGTCCTGTACACTTGAGCTTAATTATTTGATTGACCGTCACTCGCTGCATTCTGTTTGACAAAAAGTTGAAAATCCAACGCCCCACTTTACCCGTAATTCCTATTGATCTCATTTTATGGGCTATCACTCCATGGGTCACTTTTGTCAAATGCCTGTGCAAAGTCTGTGTATAAAACATCTGCTAGGAGGCTGCCACATGAGGCACTCTCAAGGGCAGAGTGAAAGGGTGTACTTTTTCTTCACTGATGGTTGGTTTTCCTTGTTACGGTCATGGACTTGTCACTGGATGGCCTCATTCACTCTCTCCTCTCTCACTTTGTCCATTCTTGGAATAGGCGTCCTAGTAAAACACTCGGGTTCATTCTCCACTCACAATTGGGAATTATGGGTTCGAATCCTGGCAGGACAGAAATGGTTGTACTACACGTTTCCTTTTACCTAATGTTACTATTCACCTAGTAAGCAGGCATCCAGGAATTATTCAGTTTTGTTATGGGGTTGCATTCTGGGGGGGGGGGCTCAGTTGTTAGGCCTTGGATTGGGGAGGTTTCCTCGATATAAGTCTGACGTGTATATATACGTTTGCTGCCTGTCCCCTGTAACAATGAATTATTATTATTATTATTATTATTATTATTATTATTATTATTATTATTATTATTATTATTATTTTTAATTATTATTATTATTATTATTATTATTATTATTATATTTTGTCTTTCTTTTGTACCTTTTATCTTTATTATTCCTGTGTATATTGGTGTACTGGTGTGTGAGGGATGATTGTGCAGGTATTCTTGTGTGCCGTGTCTAGCAAGTGGTAACTGCCTTACCTCTACAGTCTCACTACCAGCATACCTGCTGCATACCTGCTGCATACCTGCTTGATACAGTTCTGGGAATTCTTCTTCTCCCCAAGCCCGGTCTGAGGCCAGGCTTTACTTTTGAGAGTTTGGTCCACCAGGCTGTTGCTGGGAAGGGATGGGAACTATCAGGGGAAAGTGCCAAGCATTACGACTATATAGCACTTGGAAGGGGTCAGGATAATGATTTGGGATGGGACAGGGAAAAGGAATGGTCCCAACTGACCTGTATGAAGCCATTGAATTCCAATCTGCATGAAGTGAGACTGTTGCTCTACCGTCCAGCCTAAGTGGTTGGGCTGGACATATATGGTGTTTTTCATCTAGCTGCAAGGAATCCCTTCCCCCCCCCCCCCCCCACACACACACACACACACAGGCTAAAACTGTGGAAACTAATGTTTGCTTGGAGTGGCCGACACTTTTGGCGAGTGTTTCTTGTGCTCCTGCAAGTCTCTTGAATACCCGCAACTCACTCTCTCTACCTAAAGGAAGTCAAACACTGCAGCAACCAAGATAAAACAAACATTAGGCTAGAAGTGAGGAAAGAATTGGCATCTAACCCGAAGTTGGTGCAAAACACAGTTGATCGGAGTAAGTCCCTGATCATTTTTGGCTGCAAAGAAAAGGCGATAACATCTAGGTCAGAAAGAGCTGTAGAAGAAGCTAAAGTAGTAGATAAAATTGTTGGCCTCGTGGAAGGTCTTACAAACAGAGAGAATGTGTGCGACTACAGGAGAATAGGCAGGTACGTAAAAGGGAAAGATCGACCTTTGAGGATCACCCTAAACGGTGCCAAACAGATGGAAGAAGTACTAAGGAATGCTAGAAAATTGCAAAGGGATGAGGATGGGAAAGGGTGGTCGTTAAGACGAGATCTTTCAAAAGAAGATAGAGAGAAGCTGAAACTGAACCTCGCCGAGGCAAAACATTTAAATGAGAGCAGGAATGAAGAAGAAATAAATTCTTTTTTCTACAAAGTGATAGGGGTAGGCAAACCAGTAAAGTGGTACATAAAGGCAAACCAACAAAATCAATAGAGAGAGGGGGAGTGAAGAATAAGGAGAGGGGGAACAAGTTCCTGAAGATTGCATACACCAACATAGATGGAGTGAGATCGAAGATACTGGAGTTAAGTGATGTAATACAGCTGCAGACACCAGACATTGTTGCACTCACGGAGACAAAACTTGAAGATGTAATTTTAAATGAGGTCATATTCCCAAGGGGCTACTCAATTTGGAGACGGGACAGAAAAATTAGGAAAGGCGGTGGCGTTGCTGTGCTGGTAAAAGAACACCTAAAGGTGAAGGAAATAATGACTGCCAATCCACAAGAAGTTGACATAATAGCACTAGAGATCTGCTATGAGGATGATAAACTAATGATGATAAATGCATATAGTCCACCGCCAAGCAGCACATGGTCAAAGGAGGAGCTAGATAGTAAACGTGAAGGTCTTATAACAATAATGAGAGAGATTATAGCGAGAGCGGATAACGATAGATCACGACTGTTGATAGTCGGTGACTTCAACTTGAAATCCATAGACTGGGAAGCATATGAAGCTAAAACAGAAGATTTTTGGACCTGTAAATTTGTAGACCTCATCCTGGAAACATTCTTGTATCAACATGTTAAACAAGCTACGAGGATGAGGGAAGGGGACGTTCCCTCCATGCTAGATTTGATATTTACCAGGAAGGAGGAAGAGATATTTGACATTCAGTACCTTCCTCCCTTGGGTAAAAGTGACCATGTCTTTTTGGGAATAAAGTATGCAATGCGTTATAAGCTGGAAGAAAATAAGGAGGTTGAAGCAGTTGAAAAACCAGACTTCAGGAGAGGACATTATGGTGACCTTAGAAATTTTTTTAGTGAGTATAATTGGACAGACTTGATGCTAGGCAAGGAAGTGAATGAGATGTATGGCAAGTTTTGTGAAATATATGATAAAGGCACAAAAAAATTTATACCAAAACAGAGATGCAGAACTAGGAAACAGGATTGGTTCAATAGAAATTGCGAGAGGGCTAGAGACCGAAAGACACAAAAATGGAATCAATACAGGAAGAGGCCGAACCCCCAAACATACCAGCGATACAAAGATGCGAGAAACAACTACACGGCAGTGAGGAGAGAGGCAGAAAGAAATTTTGAAAAAGGGATTGCGGACAAATGTAAAACAGAACCAGGTCTATTCTATAAATTCATAAACAACAAATTGCAGGTAAAGGATAATATTCAGAGGTTGAAAATGGGAAATAGATTCACGGAAGATGAAAAGAAATGTGTGAAACACTAAACGAAAAGTTCCAAAGTGTGTTTGTACAAAATGAAATCTTTAGGGAACCAGATACAATAAGAATTCCAGAGAACAACATAGAACACATAGAGGTGTCTAGAGACGAAGTAGAAAAAATGCTCAAGGAGCTCGGTAAGAACAAAGCAGCTGGCCCAGATGGCGTTTCACCATGGGTTCTGAGAGAATGTGCATCTGAGCTCAGCATTCCACTTCACCTGATCTTTCAGGCATCCCTGTGTACAGGAATCGTAGCAGACGGGTGGAAACAGGCTAACATAGTTCCAATCTACAAAAGTGGCAGCAGGAAGACCCCCTCAATTATAGACCTGTATCATTGACAAGTGTAATAGTGAAAGTATTGGAAAAACTAATCAAAACTAAATGGGTAGAACACCTAGAGAGAAATGATATAATATCAGACAGACAGTATGGTTTTCGATCTGGAAGATCCTGTGTATCGAATTTACTCAGTTTCTATGATCGAGCCACAGAGATATTACAGGAAAGAGATGGTTGGGTTGACTGCATCTATCTGGACCTAAAAAAGGCTTTCGACAGAGTTCCACATAAGAGGTTGTTCTGGAAACTGGAAAATATTGGAGGGGTGACAGGTAAGCTTCTATCATGGATGAAAAATTTTCTGACTGATAGAAAAATGAGGGCAGTAATCAGAGGCAATGTATCGGAATGGAGAAATGTCACAAGTGGAGTACCACAGGGTTCAGTTCTGCACCAGTGATGTTTATTGTGTACATAAATGATCTACCAGTTGGTATACAGAATTATATGAACATGTTTGCTGATGATGCTCAGATAATAGGAAGGATAAGAAATTTAGATGACTGTCATGCCCTTCAAGAAGACCTGGACAAAATAAGTATATGGAGCACCACTTGGCAAATGGAATTTAATGTTAATAAATGTCATGTTATGGAATGTGGAATAGGAGAACATAGACCCCACACAACCTATATATTATGTGAGAAATCTTTAAAGAATTCTGATAAAGAAAGAGATCTAGGAGTGGTTCTAGATAGAAAACTATCACCTGAGGACCACATAAAGAATATTGTGCAAGGAGCCTATGCTATGCTTTCTAACTTCAGAATTGCATTTAAATACATGGATGGCGATATACTAAAGAAATTGTTCATGACTTTTGTTAGGCCAAAGCTAGAATATGCAGCTGTTGTGTGGTGCCCATATCTTAAGAAGCACATCAACAAACTGGAAAAGGTGCAAAGACATGCTACTAAGTGGCTCCCAGAACTGAAGGGCAAGAGCTACGAGGAGAGGTTAGAAGCATTAAATATGCCAAAACTAGAAGACAGAAGAAAAAGAGGTGATATGATCACTACATACAAAATAGTAACAGGAATTGATAAAATCGACAGGGAAGACTTCCTGAGACCTGGAATTTCAAGAACAAGAGGTCATAGATTTAAACTAGCTAAACACAGATGCCAAAGAAATATAAGAAAATTCACCTTCGCAAATAGAGTGGTAGACGGTTGGAACAAGTTAAGTGAGAAGGTGGTGGAGGCCCAAGACCGTCAGTAGTTTCAAAGCGTTATATGACAGAGTGCTGGGAAGACGGGACACCACGAGCGTAGCTCTCATCCTGTAACTACACTTAGGTAATTACCTGTCTGTCCATCTGTCAATCTATATATTTAATACTTAAAACTATTGCACCAAAATGATTGTAGCACAAATAGTAATAGATTGGGAAAGACTTAAACAAAATGCTGGGTATAGTCAGGACCAGACTTCTGCCTGAAATTTTGAGGATATACACACTGTGGACGCTTACCTGCACTCCTACACACCTCTATGTTGCATCAACTTCCACTATTTGAACCCTTAGACTGTGCCCACCCCCCCAGCTCTCCACTTCCTCCTGCCATGTGCAAAATAATAAATAATTTGTTCACTAACCTTTAGACTGCGCAACACATCATATGACGTGTTGAGTAACATACGCAAAAGTGCGCATCACGTCATATGACGTTTTGGAGTAAACGCAAGGCAAGATTTAAACAGCCCGCAAATACACGGGGTTCGCATCACTTCCTCAGGGCTCTTGTTAACAGGCGCCATTTAAAAAAAAAAATCATGGCCAACATTCCCGGGTGTGAGGTGCTCAGTACTCAGTGAACCACCAAAGCTGGCGCACGCAGCATGAGCTCTCAGCACTGCTGTTCAGCTTGTGACCACAGCATCGCCTAATAATGTAAAAAATATATGTAACTGGTATTATTTAGCAATGATAGTATTACAGAAGACCCTGACTGTGATAAAAATTACCAGGATTCTGATAATAGCAGGATTGTTGTGATAATTTGTGCTGTGCTGTGGGAGGAGTAATGTTGAGGGTGGGAAGGCTGTAGCGTCGTCTGCCGAATCTGTGTGGTCACCTGTTGCTGTCTGCGCTTACTATACCAGCTTAGTGGTTTGCTATAGTGAACAAAACATTCAGATACAGTACTTATAAATAACATCTATATATAGTGAGTAAAAGCAAAAACAGTATGGTGGGAGGAGAATGATGGCGAGTCGGTGTGAGGGAGGGAGTGGCGGCCAGTGGCTGGCTGGCTGGTGTGTCTTCCACTCCTTGCTGCATTTTGACTCAGCATATTAACTTAATGGGGTTCGTTATGGGTGAACACAAATGTAGATACTTATATATAACGTGTATATATAGTGTAATACCAGCAAAAGGAGTGTTGGGAGGAGCCATTTTGGTGAGGGAGGAGGCGATATCTGCATAACTTGTCGTGCTGTGTTAGAGTGGCCACTATGTTCTTTGGGCACTATACTAGCTAAGTTGAACAGCTATGGTGAACAAAACATGTAGATACTTTTATATAATGTCTGTATATAGTGAATAAAAGCAAAAACAGTATGAGAGGAGGAGGATGTTGGGGAGTGAGATGTTAAGGAGGGAGTGGCAGCGAGCAGCTGGCTGGCTGGTGTGTGGTGGCCACTCCTCGTTGCTTTTTGACTCACAATATCAACTTAGTGGTTCATTATAGTGAACCAGCGACTATAAGAAATATTGCCGGAACAACCGTGGACATCTTCAAGAGAAAACTGGACGGTTTTCTAAGAGAAGTTCCGGATCAGCCGGGCTGTGGTGGGTATGTGGCCCTGCGGGCCGCTCCAAGCAACAGCCTGGTGGACCAAACTCTCACAAGTCAAGCCTGGCCTCGGGCCGGGCTTGGGGAGTAGAAGAACTCTCAGAACCCCATCAACCAGGTATCAACCAGAACAAAACATGCAGATACTTATATAAAACCTGAGTATATAGTGTAATATTCACAAAAGTATTTGTTTATTGTTTTATGAACATAATAATTGAATGAATAATATGCACACCACAATTTTGAGTACAGTGATGATTCACACATTTATTATATAAATTACATAAATATATCACTACACACTATTGAATAATATTACTGCAACAAACTAAGAAAAAATCAGAGACATTGAAATAATTAGGTAATAATATCTTTGTGGGCAACTCCCGCCTGACAGCTGGGGTGAAGCAGACTGCCTCCGGCGCTTGCTCTGTCAATGCCTCTTTTCTGTAGGAAGCCCACTACGGCTCCCTGGAGCTTATCGGTCTAATGTATGTTATATTAGACCGGGACATTAGTATGGAGTTCAGACCTACCAGGGACCATGAGCCAGAACCTGGCCTCTTCAGAGAGGTTGCAGGGAGCAATGGCCTTGGAAAAACCCCCTGTAGTTGGGGGTTTTCCTTATCTGCCATTGACCGGAGTTAGGCACCAGAAAGGTAGGCATAACAAAACAACCCCACATGGTAAGAAACTGACAACAAAAACCGAACAGAGAGGTAGAACTCCCTACAATCCCAGGGAAACAAGCAAACAAGCAAACATAACACACTACTGCCACCCTGCTCATCCGTGCAGGCCTCCCCTCTGCAAGAGGGGGAGGGGGGGGGGAAGCCGGGACCTCACCGCGCTGGCTGCCTATCACCAGTTCGTAAGCTAATGTCAACCGGAACAGACGCTTCTCTGGCCTCAGTTTCCTAGGCGGTGTTTGCCTTCGTGGCGTTCACTTCCGTGTGTTGTGTTGTGCGGTGGCCAGGTGTTCCTCATCAATACCGGGGCTGCATGCGCTTAGGGGGCTTTCTTCCCTAAGCACCCAGTGAGTACTGCCGCTGTGTGACAGGGTTATCTTCCCTGGGGCATTCGGTTCTTGCTGCTCGGCATTTGCCTCGCCCTTGGGGCTAGCTGGGACTTGGAGCCCTTGTTTGGCCTTGGGTAGGGATTGGTATTTTGGTGGTTAGGGCGTCAAGGTGTTGCACGGCCTGCCACCTACGCGGTGACCGGTTCCTGTTGCCTTTGGGAACGGTGTACTTTTGCGGAGTTTTTCATTTGTTTTTATATTCATTTGCCTGGTGGGGTCTGCCTAGTGTGGCTATAGTTTCTCTGGTAGTGTTTGGTGGCCCTCTGCTAGGTCCCTGTGATTGTACAGGGCGCAGAAGTTTTCAGTGTTGGCATCTACCCCTTGTTAGCTTGGGTGTTAACCAGTTAGCAACACCTAAGCCCGGGCTTCCCGTAGCAGTCAGCCTACGGGGCCTGGAAAACACTGTTGGGGCTCGGTGGACCACTGGATGTGTCTTCCGGGTTCCAACCTGCCTTGTACGGGTTCGTTGCTTGCTGTGCCCTTGTCTCAGATGACAGTCGCCACTTTTACCTCCGTCATGCTGCCTGTTGGGTCACTGACACCTTGAGCCGAAGTCTTGTGAGCTGTTCTCTGCTTGTTCTCCAGTACTCTCCTGATGTTCTTACTGTTCAGAGTACAGGCTGCATCCGCGTTGCAAACTCGGTTTAGGTTGCTGCAACATGCTAGGTTGGTTTACCACCCGGATGTCCCAGGCCGCCCCGTTTTGGTTAGGTGCTGTTCGCCCCTTTCCCTCCCTGTATCCCGGCACCTGACCGTCTGTGGGTTTCGGGGTCGTGGCGGGGTTTAGTTAGGGCCAAGACTCGGGCGGTTTTGGGGACTGCCCAGTTCAGGGTTGGGACGGAGGTTTTCGAGCCTGTTCCTCCTGCCAAGGCTTTTGGGTCTTACCAGCGGCCCTTTCTTTGCTGGCTTTTCCCTGGACTCTTCCTTTTCTTTAGGGGCAGAGGGTGTGGAGGACGGCTCTGCCTCGGGGCTGTGGGGATGCCCGCTAGCAGTTCTGGGGCTGTTTGCCCTGCCTGGGTTTTCTGGTTTTTTAGTTTTCTGCTT